>NC_058086.1:159672015-159959644 GCF_014858855.1 Bufo gargarizans
ACATTCAGACCTTTCTCCATTAAATGTAATGTCTGACGTGCTACTTTTCTTTGTTTCGTGGCCCAATACCTTTTTAAGACATGGCATTCAGAAAACAAAATTAGTTGTATTTCATTCTAGCGACTGTAGAATACAAAGCATGGGCACACTGAAGATATACGCGCTAAACGTTATTGCGCATGCGTCGCACTGTGTATATTGGAGCCTCCACTCCGGATCGAGTTAACTAGAAACTATAGTGGGAGCCGCGGTATGCTATTGCTACTTATTGATTGTCTCCCCCACAAAGTGCGCCCAATACCCACCCTATATGTAAATACAGTGATTATTGTTGTATTATAATGTTATAAGGGCATCCCGTCGATTCCGGATGTGACATTACCGGAAGAGCCGGGTTGGAATGCAAATGCGGTCCACGAGAGTTCGGCACCGGAAGTGACGCCCCTGGAAGTACGATGCGTTCCACCTGTATTTGACTTCCCTTGGCGTCCCACATGGAGTTCCTCATAGCCCTAATACTACAGGCTACCCGCCCATCCTCACCTGCACATCATGGACAAGGTATGCTATGTTATTATCGTTATCTCTAACTGCTGATGTCAATGAAGCTAATTGTATCACAGGTCACTCCCCCTCACATGTTTTGTATGTGGGTATTTAATCCCCACCTTCTGGTGTATATGCATGTTTGAAAAAGGCTACCACACAGCCGAAACATTGCATCTGGAATAAATTCCACCTTTTGGACGTGCTGTCTCCATTTTTGTATTTTTATTTTTAATTTTTTTAATTTTTCTTGACATCTGTAGAATACAAAGGACATCTGCCAAACAATCAAATTCTTCTTTATCTGATAAAACAGTGTGAAATATATATATATAATGGTTAAACGAGAAATTCCATGGCATTAATGTCTTAAGGCTGTATTACACAACCCGATGTGGAAGATGATTGTCGGGAGGGAAGCATTCCCTCCCGGCAATGGCCTACTTGATAGTGGAGGAGACCGCTGCTATTACACACTCGTACCTATTACATCACTACCTATTACCTATTACATCACTACTTATTACCTATTACATCACTCGTACCTATGCTGTATAGTGGTTTGCCGCCGGTAGATCGTTATTAGACACCACGATTTGCTGCCTGCAAACGATATTTTTTTAACATGTCAAAACATTTGGATTGCCTGATGATCGAGCTTTTGCTCGTGAATTAGTCAATCAATGTCAGCCTTAGGGTCCATTCACACGTCAGCAATTCTGTTCCGCAGTTTGCAATTGCGGCCCCGATCCGGAAATGCGGACCCCCACTTCCGGGTCCGCAATTCCGATCTAAAAAAAAATAGAACTTGTCCCATTCTTGTCCGCAATTGCGGAACGCACTTTGCCGGTGCCCGTGTTTTGTGGATCCGCAGATCCGTGGATCCGCAGAACACACACGGATGTGTGAATGGACCCTTGCACTGGCAGATGATTGCTAACGACCATTCATGCGAATGCTCCTTAGTTACTTAGATACTTAGCTCCGCAGTGTGATAGAAGACAAGATGGAGTCACATTTCTCTTCAAGGATTTGGACCTTTCTGTGATACAGGCTTTACGTGCTGTCATTTTATAGCTTATTCTTAGAGATGAGCAAATTGAATTTGTTTCAGGTCCAATATGTCCAAATTGACCAAGCAATTAGATTCAGGGATGAATCGATTCTACCTGAATCGAAAGTACTTTAAATGCCGTAAAAATGTCTCTCTCTCTCTCTAGAAAAATTCTCCAGATTCCAATTTTAAAAAAAATCGACTTTTTTAACAAATGCTAATTTTTGGGTCAAATTTTGATCCTTAAAAATCGATTCACTCATCTGTACCTGTTCTTCATATTTTATTGCTAGACTAAAACAACATGCTCCAGGCTGATATATGTGACCAGTTTGGTTCATAGTTTTCAAGTCATAAATGCTAGAGAAATATCCCATCAACTTGAAGGCTTTGCCTTGGGTCCCTAACCCCATTTTAGGATACTGATACAAGTATGAATCAATTCTACCGAAATCAAAACTGCTTTAAATGCCTGGAAAATCTCTTTCTCCAGGAAAATTCTCCCGCATTCAATTTTAAGAAATTCTGATTTTAACGTCTCTGAATTTTTGAAAAATTCTGGTCGAATTTTGATTCTTAAAAATCACTTCACTCATCTGTACTTCATATTTCATTGCTAGAATAAAACTATGTGCTCCTATCTGACACATTTGACCAGTTTGGTTCCTGGTTTTCAAGCCATAAAGGCTAGAGAAAGATCCCAACGACTTGAAGGCTTTGTCTGGGGTCCCTAATCCTGTTTTAGGATACTGATAGCAACTTAACTAGCTGATAAGCCCTTCCCACCATGTTTGTATACAGGCTCTTCTTGTGAAGCCATACTTATCTGCTGATCCCTTTTCAGCTGGTATTCTGCAGCCATTGTTGTCATGTAGTCTTTTCATTATCTCCTTTATCCATCAGCTGTTCCTGTCAGCCCAAAGTCCCCTGATGTCAGGTGGGAACAAATCCTTCCTCTACTCTTGCTGTTCCCTGATCCTTGTTTATATGTGTCAGGCGTACAGCTTTCTCATCAGTTCATATGATTTCTGTGATTAAACTGGATAGTTTATGGTTTAGTATTTAGTGTAAGCCCTTCAGTCTTTATCTGATACTGCTTACAATCTTTATGGTTTAGTATTTAGTGTAAGGCTACTTTCTCACTAGTGTTTTTACTGGATCCGGCAGGGTTCAGCAAAAACGCTTCCGTTACTGATAATACAACCATCTGCATCCGTTATGAACGGATCTGGTTGTATTATCTGTAACATTGCCAGGACGGATCCGTCATGAACTCCATTGAAAGTCAAAGGAGCACGGATCCGTTCTCTATTGTGGCAGATTGTGACAGAGAAAACGGATCCGTCCCCATTGACTTGCATTGGGGGTCATGCCGGATCTGTCTTGCTCCGCATCCCAGGACGGAAAGCAAACTACAACATGTTGCGGTTTGCTCTCCGGTCTGGGAATGCAACTAAACGGAACAGAATGTGTCTTGGAGCATTCTGTTCTGTTCAGTTCAGTTTTGTTCCCATTGACAATGAATGGGGACAAAACCGAAGCGTTTTTTTTTCTGGTATTGAGCCCCTATGACAGATCTCAATACCAGAAAACGTAAATGCTAGTGTGAAAGTAGCCTTAGCCCTTCAGTCTTTATCTGATACTGCTTATTAATATACTGCATTATACCATTTGTCTACATACTGCGCAATTTGTTGGCTTGTTGCATTCTGCAGAATTATTAAGCAGAAATACTGAATGGGCATATGGAGAGTAAACGAAATGTTCCTAGTAGTAATCATGCTATTATCATAGTTCCTGGAGGTCCATCTTGCTCCCTGTCTTGTGTTAAAGTGATGGTGCTATATACCAAAGATTTCTCAACATTTTACAGTTGACATGCACTAGAGATTTTGGATGACCCAAAAACTAAATTTAGTCCATGTTATGCCAACTATGTATGCCATTTAATGACATGAGCGAGTGTGACAAGTATTTACAGATGGGAAATTTCTGTTTAAAATTTGGTTTTCTTTTGGTTGTTGTAAAATAATGTAGATCTGTATACCATGAAAGAAGCCCAGACTACGCTATATATCATGTCAGAGATAGAGTGCTAATTTTGTAGGTATTGTTTTAACTTGTATAACTATTGTCCAAGATGGCAGTCTTCACAGACCAACAATGAACGACAGGTTGTTCAGAAAACGGCTGTATGAAATCACTAATTTATTGCTAGTTGTCGAAGCAAACAGTCTAGTTATCATTAGTCCTAAGTAGTACAAATTACTGACACACAATGTACTGGTAAATGGGCCACCCTTGGTCCGAAAACCAATAATTATCCCTTTTTGCAATACTGACAAATCTCCCCTTTTACTCCTGACATCAACAAAGGATATGTGTGCAGAAAGCCTATCGCACACCTTATATACCCACCAAGCCAGCTCACGACATGTGACTCACTTTATGAGGAACGCGCTGTCGGCATTCAACATTAAAACTGCAACACCAAGAAGGAAAAGTTGTGAAATTATAGAAATCACAGGATGGATAGACATGTTTAAGATATATGCAAATAATAAAAGAATGGAAACAAAATATTAAAAACATTTTGATTTATTCAGTACTGAGTATGAGCGGCATATGCAAAAATACACGTGTGTACATACCTTGCCATGCTATCCCAAGAATATTAATCGTTGTTTGAGGTATGTTATGCCACACTGAATGTACTTGGGCACATCAAGATCCGCTGCTGGCAGTTCCCTTTGCAATTGCTGACCAATGATATCCCAGATGTGCTCAATGAGAGACAAGTTTGGAGGCGCTGCAGGCCATAGAAGCGCATTTAGCCCACACCCGCTGCTCACAATATCGTGAGCAACATATGGCCTGGAAAATTCTGGTGAAAAATGGCTAGTGGGACACTTTGGAGAAATGGACGTAACACTGGTTCCAGGACTAAATCAATGTAACGTTGATATGTTAGTATTCCTAAAATGAAGACTAGAGATGTTTGACGACTGTACATTATGCCAATACACACCATAATCCTGGGAGAAGGACAGGTGTGACAGTCCCTTGTGAAGGCTTCTTCATGGCATTGCTCATGTGGTCTACGGCTATCACTGTATCCGGGATGAAGGCAGGACTCATCGCTGAAGAGAACAGCCTACAGTGCCATCTTGCTGTGCACCATGGTAGCTTTTGAGACTGGTGGTGTGAGGTCAATAGAACACGTATAGCTGGATGTCTGGCATGTAGCCCATTGCCGTAGAAATGCCTTCTGTTAGTTTGTGTAGACACTTTTTGCCATCCAAGGCTTGGGATGTGAAATACAATTTTACTTGCTGTACAGAATGGATAGCTACATGTCATTCCTCTAATCCTCTGAAAAGCTTTGGATGATGATCAAACAAATTTCTAAATGTAAGTTGAATTCTGACTCTATAGAATCGATTGGCTCAATAGATATAAATAGATAATAGATAGGGTTAGGTTAATGTTAGATTAGATAGCTCACACATTAATTGCATTATATGTCATATATTGTGCGGTTCAATTCAGTCCACTCCATATGTAAATACTGTACACATACTCAACATTTCCCTACGGTAACATTGGGGCTCGTCAAAAAAGGGGTTAGTGTTGCTCTGCTGTCTGACAAGTGCACTGAATTACAAAGACAAGTACTGCATAATTTGCCAGAGGAACCCACTAATTTGCTATTTTAAAGAATACTGGTCCTCAAGTATACAAGTCAATTGAATATTAGTCAGCCATTTTGTTTTACAATATTTATGTCTGTGGATGATCATGGGCCACCATGAGGTCTAGTATAACCACAGTCAATTCAATATAAGCCTGACAAACATAATCAACTCTTTCTTCCACTCACTCTCGCTCTTGATCCTGCTCTTGTAGATTAGATGTTTTCAGTTCACACAGAAAAGGCCAATAGGAGTTGATTGCAATAATTGAAGTTTATTGATTATCCCAATGGGTGCAATTGGAAGCTTATTAAAGCAAATCAGTTAATGCAGTAACACCTTTACGCTTGAGAGAATGAGGAAGGACACGGACATGATTCCTCAAATGGAGCAGCTCATTAGTACAATAAGTCCTTCTCAGCGTGCCAGCGATAAACAGTGATAGACTCAGTGTATGTGTAATAATTACATACACCATGAGCATGCAGTCAAAATAAATTGATGATAATAACTGTGATTCTAAGAATGACTTGGCATGGTGTGAAGAGAAGCACCAGCCTTGCCACAAAATAAGAATTACCATATATAATCATTTACAGCAGCATCATTGAATGCTAACATGTATCATTCACAATTAACGCAGCACTTAGCTCAGGATGGTGTTAATTCCACAAACCATCATCTGCGTAGTTTAAACATATTAAATGTGGCAGCGCAGAGATACATGACCTACAGAGGCGCATTATCACTTATAGATCTAATATGGATAGGCCTGTTAGAGTCATTAAACATACTACAGATAACTATTACAGGTCACATTTGTCCTGCAGATTCATAGAATATTGAGGTTGCAGTCAGACATCCAACTGGTAAGTCCAAAGGGTCCAGTAAAGGAGAATCAATCAGGGTAACGATGCCAGGTAACAATAGTCAGGAAGAATAATCTTCTATGTCCTTTATTATAATCTGTAAAATACAATCCATTTCGGGACTGGACGGGTCCCTTCTTCAGGTAATTTTTGCTGTATAGTAATTTAAAATAGGAAAACAAGCTGTCCCTAAAAAAAACTGGCTAATTTTATTAAATGCATTCCCAAGACAACTTTAAGAAAAAGATAAAAAAAATGGTTTAGAGTGATGCAATGACATTATTTCACAAGGGAGGTCTGGAGCTGAGAGTAATTTCTAGTACAAACCAAGTCTTGTGCCTTTGTCACTCTATATCACTCTGGTGAAGTATTTCCCTATACAACCGTCCTTTACCCTGCATCTTAAGCTACAGTATAAGGCCTCATGAACACGGCCGTTGTTTTGGTCCGCATCCGGACCATTCACTTCAATGGGGCAACAAAAGATGCTGACAGCACTCCGTTCCGTGGCCCTCAAAAAAAAGTAGAACCTGTCCTATTCTTGTCCGTTTTGTGGACAAGAATAGGCAGTTATTTTACGACGCTATCCGTGTTTTGCGGATCCGCAATTTGCAGACTGCAAAACACAGAACGGTTGTGTGCATGTAGCCTAAAACTTAGAAGGAAGATTCACATATTGATAAGACTTCCCCAGTGGAACAAACAATATTGTTTTCTGGAACAATCAAAATATACCCTTTAATTCTGCAAATTGGTTTAAAAATGTTGGCATGTTCTTTACACCCATGATGACTGCACATAGATTAAACAATTCCTCTCTACTCCGTTCTACTCCCTACTAAAACACTGGAGGGAGTGTCATCCAAGTTTCTTTTTGGTGGACAAATGTTCTTAGAAATATATCCGAGGCATCAGGACTAACATTCCCAAGGTAATTTTCCTCTCAATGGCCCCCTATGACCTACAAAGGTCACTCACCATGAATCTCCTACAAGCATAGTTATAAAATGGCTCCTCCAGACATAAACAAACAAGAGGACAGGCAATTTGTGAAGAATGAGTGAAAGAGGTCTCCTCCCTTTATCATTTGGAGGAAGTAAAATCTCAACACAGTAAGCCTCTGGAAAACGCATTAACACCTGACAGAACAGAATCTGCCTTCTGGATTTAGACACATATAGCAGTTTGTCCTGATGACATGATGATGATAAAGATAGGTTTTTCACTTCCTCTAGGGAGTAGGCTCTATCTCTTAGTTTGTCCTAAAGCATTGTAAGGCCATTGCAACTCCTAAACTGGCCATACACATCAGACACAAGTTGGTCAATGGATAAACATCAGTTCAATAAACAATGGTCTGGTGAACTATTATTCCACAGACATGGCCATACACATTTTAGTCCAATTTGGCTATTACAGTTATTTAAACCACCCATACACAATGAAACCGTGTGATGGAAAAAAGATCTTTCTGGGAACATTCTTTCATAGAAAGATCTTTCATTCATGATCAATATTTTTTATATCTTTCACCCAACTATCAGAAGAAATTTTTAAAAGCGGCCAAATTGCTTTTGAAAAATAATGGTCAATCATTGGTTGGCTAAAACGACCATTCGTCATTAAATTTCAACCAACGATCGCTCATTTTGGTTAAAATCATCCATATTGATCAACTTTAGACTAATGTGTATGGCCACCATCAGAGTTTGGGTGACTGCAACCTCTATGGATAATATCTTCCTCCTTCTACACTAGTGTTGACTGAATCAAAGCCTCCTAAGCGGAATTCTGTCATGCCCTGCTCAGGTTATGTGCGGAGGTCTGCCAGGTTAGCAGCACGTGTGTAGCCTTTTGTTTTGGAATTAAGCTGTATCCGCCTCCCTTCAGGTGCACTGGGTGGGGTCGTTGGTATGACCACTCCCAGTGTCCTGTGCGGGTTATAGCTTCTGTCTTGCTCAGAGGAAGGAAGGATTTGCTGTTCCTGCTCAGTAACAAGATAGGTTGGTTTTGTTTTTCTTGTGGTTGTCTGTCTAGGCTGTTAGAGAGACGCCTGCCCCCTCCACGTCCTGAGGGAGCAGGCTGCCTCTTTCCCCCTTTCACCATCTTAGGGATTTTAGGGAATCTTCAGCCTAGGCACAGGGACACGTTTATTCCCACCTTCAGGGTCTGAACGTGGGCTTAGAAGTCTAGGGAGAGCTGGTAGGGAGTTGTCAGGAGGTGACCTTTATCCCCAGCTTCTTGCCTAGACACTTGTTTGGTGATCTTCTGTGTATCTTGTATCCTGTCCAGCGTGACATTATAACCCGCCAATACTTAGACTGCCACTTCTCAGCTGTTTTGAGATGGAGTCAATTGATGCGCTAGTTGATCGCATGCAGGGATTATCCCTAGAGGTTGCTGATCTGTGTAATTCGGTCACATGGTGTCAGAATGCTCTGGCATCAGGTGCAATTGGAGGAAGTCAAATTAATGGGGAGCCTAAAGTCGCTCTCCCTGTTAGATTTGCAGGGGGTGTGGATGACTTTATCCGCTTTAGAGACTCATGCAAGCTTTATTTTTGGCTGCGTCCATCTTCGTCTGGTGATGAGAGTCAGAGGGTAGGGATAATCATATCCCTGCTTAAAGGGGATGCGCAATCCTGGGCCTTTTCTCTGCTGTCCGGTTCTCTGGCCCTCCGGTCTGTGGAAGAATTTTTTAAAGCCTTGGGATTCATTTATGATGACCCAGATCGGGTCTCAATGGCGGAATCTAAATTGCGTAATTTATTACAAGGTGAACATACTGCAGAGGCTTACTGTGTTGAGTTAAGGAGATGGGCTACTGAGTCAGAGTGGAATGACCCCGCGTTACGTAGTCAGTTTTGTCAGGGGTTATCTGAGAGATTGAAAGATGCCCTTGCTTTTCATGAGTACCCGGATACATTGGAGAACGCTATGTCTTTGGCAGTACGGTTAGATAGACGTATTAGAGAGAGGTGTAAGGTTCCCTCCACGCAAGGGATCCCTTCTGTGTGTGGTTTCGTCTCACCTGCTCCCCAAGGTGATATGACATGTAACTCTGGGGTAGGGGAGGAACCCATGCAGCTGGGTCAGGTTTCTATCTGTTCTGGTAGTAGGAACTTTAGGAGGTTGCATAAACTATGTTATTACTGTGGAAAAAGTGGTAATTTTATTTTTGCTTGTCCTTTTGTTAAACCGCATGTTGATGAGAAAGAATCACAAAGAGGTTTACTTAAAGAAAATAAAAAAAACATCCCTGACTCTTGGCAGTGTGAATAGGGTGGTGGAGCAAGCAGGTATGCAAGCTCCCTGTAATACTCGTTTTCTCCTTCCAGCTATGAAGGCACTAGACTCAAGAAAATTTATTGTTTTGAAGTATTCATTGACTGTGGTGCTGGGGTAAACCTTATTGATTTTCTTTTTCTTCAAAATCTGGGTTTAAGTACTTGCACTTTAGAAAGAGAGATTCCGGTTTTCGCAATTGATTCTTCCCCTCTTTCTCAAAGGAGTCTCACTCATATTGCTCATGGTATTCAGTTAAGGGTGGGTGATTCACATGTTGAGATCATGTCTTGTTTTGTCATGAAGGACTTTCCCGCTCCTATAGTCTTAGGTTTACCGTGGTTGACAAAACATAACCCAATTATAGATTGGCAAGCAAGACAGATCATTGGTTGGAGTGAATTTTGTTCGGACAATTGTCTTGGCACATCTATCTCTGGTGTGTCTACTACGGCTTTACCTCAGTATCTCTCTGTCTTTTCAGAGGGTGGGGCTCAGGAATTGCCCCCTCATCGTGACTATGATTGTCCAGTTAATCCCATTCCAGGGGCTAAGTTGCCAAAGTCTCGGCTTTACAATCTTTCTCAACCTGAAAGAGAGGTCATGCGGAAGTATATTGCTGAGAGTTTGGCAAAAGGTCATATTAGGCCATCTAAGTCTCCGGTTGCAGTTGGTTTATTCTTTGTAAAAAAAAAGGATGGATCGCTGAGACCTTGTTTAGATTTCCGGGAATTGAACCGTATTACGGTCCGTGATCCGTATCCCCTTCCTTTGATCTCCGAATCTTTTGATCAAATTGTTGGAGCCAAGGTGTTCTCCAAGTTGGATTCAAGAGGGGCCTACAATCTGATCAGAATCAAGGAAGGGGATGAGTGGAAAACGGCCTTCAACACGCACGAGGGTCTGGTTATACCTTCTGGGTTAACTAACGCGCCAGCGGTATTTCAGCGATTTGTCAATGACATTTTCCATCATTTTGTGGGGATGTTCGTGGTAGTTTACTTGGATGACATTCTAATTTACTCTCCTGATCTGAAGACCCATCAGGATCACGTGAGATAGGATTTGTTGATCCTTTGGGGGAATAAATTATATGCCAAATTGGAGAAATGTGTGTTTTCTGTGCAGGAGCTTCCGTTTCTGGGATATCTGCTTTCTGACTCTATCTTGTTTTCGTATGGACTCCGAAAAGGTCCGGGTGGTTCTGGAATGGGACCGACCGGAGAATCAGAAAGCTTTGATGCGGTTTTTGGGGTTTACTAATTATTATAGAAAATGTATCTTGAACTATTCTACCATTGTAAAACCTCTGACCGATATGACTAAGAAGGGCGTCGACGTCTCTGTCTGGTCGGATGAGGCATTGCAGGCCTTTTCGGCTATTAAGGAATGTTTTGCGTCTGCTCCCATTCTGGTGCAGCCCGATGTGTCTCAGCCATTCGTGGTGGAGGTGGATGCATCAGAAGTGGGGGTTGGAGCAGTGCTGCCGCAGGGTTCATCTTCTGGCAAATGGGTTCCGTGTGCTTTTTTTTCCAAGAAGCTCTCGGTCGCCGAGAGGAATTATGATGTAGGAGATAGGGGATTGCTGGCCATCAAATTGGCCTTTGAGGAATGGCGTCAATGGTTGGAGGGGGCGTCTCATCCCGTTACGGTATATACTGATCATAAGAATTTGGCTTACCTGCAATCTGCCAAGCGCCTAAATCCTAGACAGGCTAGATGGTCACTGTTCTTTACCAGGTTCAATTTTGTGGTTACTTTTCGCCCGGGGGTTAAAAACGTCAAGGCAGATGCGTTATCTTGCAGTTTTCCTAGAGGATGTGATTCAGAGGATCCTGCTCCGATTTTGGCTGATGGGGTGGTGGTCTCTGCTCTGTACCCCGAATTGGAGATGGAGGTGTTGGGAGCCCAGGAGGGGGCTCCTGATTCTTTTCCCCCAGGGAGGTTGTTTGTTCCTGATGGGCTGCGATACACGGTATTCAAGGAACATCATGATACTGTCCTTGCTGGACATCCTGGTGGTAAGTCCACCTTTGATCTTGTGTCCCGGAGGTTCTGGTGGCCCGGGTTACGTAAGAGTGTTGAGGATTACGTAGCAGCTTGTGAAACCTGTGCACGGTCAAAGGTTGCTCACACTCGACCTTCTGGTTAACTTCTTCCTTTGTCTATTCCATCTCGTCCTTGGACGTACTTGTCTTTGGACTTTATTACGGATCTGCCGAGTTCCTCCAGGAAAACAGTATTTTTGGTGGTTGTTGACCGTTTTAGTAAAATGGCTCACTTTGTATCGTTGGCTAGTCTGCCCAATGCCAAGACTCTTGCTCAGATTTTTGTTGATAATATCGTGAAATTACATGGCATTCCCTCGGATATGGTTTCTGATAGGGGCATGCAGTTTGTCTCCAGGTTTTGGAGGGCGTTCTGCTCTTGGCTTGGCATTCAACTTTCATTCTCTTCGGCTTTTCATCGCAGTCGAATGGGCAGACAGAGCGTACTAATCAAAACCTGGAGACCTACTTGAGGTGATTTGTGGATGAGAATCAGGAGGACTGGTCCTCATTCTTATCCCTAGCAGAGTTTGCTTTGAATAACCGTAGGCAGGAGTCCACGGGTAAGTCGCCATTTTTTGGCGCATACGGTTTTCATCCTCAGTTTGGTACCTTTTCTGGGACTAGTTCCTCTGGGATGCCAGAGGAGGAGAGATTTTCTTCTGCCTTGTCTTCTATCTGGCGGAGGATCCAAGTGAATTTGGAGAAGATGGGTGTGAGATATATAAGCGAATGGCTGACAAGAGACGTATGACTGGTCCGGACCTGTGTGTGGGTGATCTGGTGTGGTTATCTACTAAAAATACTGAGAGTACCATCTTGGAAACTGGGTCCAAGATTTATTGGATTCACAAAATATCTGCGGTGGTCAATCCAGTAGCGTTTTGTCTGGATCTTCGCAGACTTGGAGGATCCATGATGTGTTCCACAAGTCTTTACTGAAGAAATATGTGAAACCGGTGGAACCATCGCCATTGGCTCCTCCCCCGATTCTGGTTGATGGAAATTTAGAGTTCGAGATCTCTAGGGTTCCCAACTCAAGAGTTCTTTGGGGTTCCCTTCAGTACCTGGTACACTGGAGGGGATACGGCCCTGAGCAGAGGATGTGGGTTCCGGCTGTGGATGTTAGTGCCAGCCGACTGGTGAGGGCTTTTCACAGATCCCACCCGGATAAAGTTGGGCCGGGGTGTCCGGAGGTCACCCGTAGAAGAGGGGTACTGTCATGCCCTGCTCAGGTTATGTGCGGAGGTCTGCCAGGTTAGCAGCACGTGTGTAGCCTTTTGTTTTTGTTTTGGAATTGAGCTGTATCAGCCTCCCTTCACGTGCACTGGGTGGGGTCATTGATATGAGTTTAAATTATGTCCACTCCCAGTGTCCTGTGCAGGTTATAGCTTCTGTCTTGCTCAGAGGAAGGAAGGAAGGATTTTCTGTTCCTGCTCAGTAACAAGATAAGTTGGTTTTGTTTTTCTTGTGGTTGTCTGTCTAGGCTGTTAGAGATACGCCTGCCCCTCCAGGTCCTGAGGGAGCAGGCTGCCTCTTTCCTCCTTTCACCATCTTAGGGATTTTAGGGGATCTTCAGCCTAGGCACGGGGACACGTTTATTCCCACCTTCAGGGTCTGAACGTGGGCATAGAAGTCTAGGGAGAGCTGGTAGGGATTTGTCAGGAGGTGACCTTTATCCCCAGCTTCTTGCCTAGACACTTGTTTGGTGATCTTCTGTGTATCTTGTATCCTGTCCAGCGTGACAAATTCGATTTGTTTATGAAAAATTCAATTAATTGTTGTTTGACTGTGACGCGGTTGCCGTGCAGACTGGTTGCCAGTGGCAACGTGTTGTTGTCGGTTTGCATGCGCATTTGCCCTTTAAGGTGTATCTTCCTGCTGTTTGGTGAGCGAGGGGTTTATCCTCTAGCTAGTGGGGATTTAGGTGTGTCCTGGGTGTGGACACTAGCTTGACTTTATCTGTGGCTTCCTGGCTGGGGGCAGTTGTATTCCAGCCTTGTTTGGTGTTGGAGCTCTGCTTCTTTCCTTGGTAATTCTGCCCAGTCCTTGAGGGCCACCTTGTTGGACATAAATTGTCTTCATTTTGTATGCTCCTTATACCCTACCTCACTTGTTGTATATTAGGTGTGGGTTTATGTTCAGGGTGTGTTGTACGTCTTGATTGTTGTTACATGTCTGGGCTGTTGTTGGTGTTTGTCCCTGAATGTATGTAAGATGTTTTCCTTGTGTGTTGTGTCCTCCGGAAGGGGGTTGGTTTCCCAGAGGAGTGAACCACTAGTCTGTATGCACCGCTGCCTGGGGCTGCCATGCACCTGTCGGCATGGGGGTCCCGGCAGAGTCTGGTGTGCTGGATAACTGTGTGAGTTCCTGGTACGGCGTCCTGTTTGGCGTTAGGGCTCCTGTACGTATGCACAGGTTCCAGTCGTGGAGACTTCGGCAGGTAAGTGTGTTGTCTTGTGTTCTTACCTGTCAATCCTCTTGCTGTGTATGGTCTCTCCTTTTCCCTGCTATTAGGTCTTTAGAGACTCTTGTTCTTCTATGTCTTGGATGAACAGGATGTCTCCCTCCTGCTCCTATCTGAGGGATTATCAGGGCGACTCAGGGTCCCAGGTTTCCACCAGGGTATGAGCCATCCTACCATCGGGGTGCGCTCATACGGTGAGGAGTTAGGAAGAGGATTAGGGTTGATATAGGATGTGACCTGCTTCCCTTTTCCGGGCTTCTTGGCCTAGCTTCTATCTCTTATCCTTTTACATTGTATGGTGGGGGGTTTCCCCCACTCCCCACCACGACAGTCGAATTTCCTCGTGTTGTGTGGTAACGAATTGTATTTTTTTCGAAAATGGCTGCTGCACGTGTTACAAAGTGAAAGTAAGAAGCTCAGGAATGCAATATGATCCATAATGCCGTGCAGCCAGCCAATCAACAGATAGTTATCCCCTGTGATGTCTCAGCCCTATAAAACCTTCATCCCATGCAGTCTCTGCCATTTCATTGTGAGCTGAGCACATAACAAGTGCTTATTTGCTAGGGAAAGTGTTTCAGAAAGCTTTTAATTGTAGAATATTGCATAGGGACACTGCAAGGACAGTGCAGAGACAGTGCAGGTAGATCATAAGGACATTTTTTAGACACTGTAGGGAGAGCATATGAAGACTGCAGGGACAGTGCAGGTTGAGTGTAATCGCTATGTGCATCTTGTTGAACTGCTGCTACAATCCCAGTTAATCTGTTAGTTTATATATAGATCTACTGTTCCTCAGTATTAAAGAGTGATCTAATATATCACTTTGTGCATCTTGTTCAACTGCTGACACAATCCCCATTAATCTGTTAGTTTATATATAGAATTACTGTGCCTCAGTATTAAAGGGAGGTCTAATATATCGCTATCTGCATCTTGTAAAACTGCTGACACAATCCCCATTAATCTGTTAGTTTATATATAGAATTACTGTGCCTCATTTTTAAAGGTAGGTCTAATATATCGCCATCTGCATCTTGTAAAACTGCTGACAGAAACCTCATTAATCTGTTAGTTTATATAAAGAATTACTGTGCCTCAGTATTAAAGGGAGGTCTAATATATCGCCGTGTGCATCTTGTTGAACTGCTAACACAATCCCAGTTATTAGGGTATATATAGACATACTGTGCCTCAGTATTAAAGGGCGGTCTAATATGATGCTGTGTTTATCTTGTTAAATTTCCCAAAGGAACGGGCAGTGGTAAAAATGTTGCTGTAGCCAGTACAATTAGCAGCAGAAGAAAGGGTGGTGGTAGCATCAGCTGCAGCAACAGGCCAGAGCCAGTGGTCGTATTTTGACCAACAATCCAACTGTATTGGAATGGGTGACTCGCTCTTCAACATCATCTCAAGTGACAACAGATACACACAGCCAGGAATGGGTGGGTTCTTCGTACTCCTTGTCACTTGTTTCGACAGCAATCAATCACCGAGGCGATTGCAAATAGACAACAGTTTGCGTGAACTCATCCAATGGCGTAGAAGCTGAACATGCAACTGGCCAAGTTGCTGGTTTTAGAGTCCTTCCCTTTGCATGTAGTTGGCTCTGCACATTTCAGAGAACATATGGCTTGTGCCATTGAGTCCAAAGCCGGCATTACTTTTCCAGAAAAGCTGTACCAGCCCTGCTCACATACGTTGAGCACAAGGTGGGCCAATCCTTGGGCCTTCAGTGTCTGGTAGAGTTCACGCCAGTGCTGACATATGGAGTTGCCTCAATGGTCAAAGACACTATACGTCGTTCAGAGCCCACTGGGTAAATGTCGTTTGGGGTCAAGCACACCAGCAACTTGGCCAGGTGATGGCAATACCACCTCTGTGTTGTAATCGTGGGATTTCTGCATCAATGTCCTCCTCTGATTCCTCATCCTCCACCTTGTCCTCTCCCTACCCACTAGGCACAGTTAACAGTGGTCCACCAGCCTATCACCTATGCATAGCCAGGTGTTGTCACGTGGCTCTGCACCTGGTCAGCCTTGGTGAACAGAGCCACACCAGAGAGGAACTGCTCCAAGTCGTCAATAAAGAAATTGAACACTGGCTGTCACCTCACCAACTAGAGATAGGGACCATGGTTACTGATAACGAGAAGAACATTTTGTCTGCGCTGTGTCAGGGAGGGCTGACCCATCTGCCCTACATGGCGAACATCTTCAATCTCTTGTCAACTGGTTCATCAAGTCTTTATCTGAACTGCAAGAGTTGTTAAAAATGTCCAGGAAACTTTGCATGCACTTCAGCCACTCTTACTGTGCAAAATGTGCCCTCCTTGAGCTCCAAAGGCAAAATGCTCTTCCCCAACATAGCCTGATATGCGACGTTTCCACCCGTTGGAACTCCATGCTCCATATGTTAGACCACCTGTATGAACAGAGAAAGGCAGTCAATGATATTTAATGCTGCAGATGGACAGGTCTGCTCCCCAGTGTAATTTCAATGTTAGCCAGTGGCAGCTCATGCGTGACAGATGCCACTTGCTCAGGCCCTTTGAGGAGGCCACTTTATTCGTCAGTCGGCAGAACTACGGGATGAATGATGTAATTCCACTCCTTCACGTCCTGGGGGAGATGCTGACCAGTGTTGATCGAGCACCAAAGTGCTCGGGTGCTCTGGTGCTTGAGTAGAACACTTTGGGGTGCAAAATGGAAGTCAATGGGAGAACATTAAACCAGGCACCCCCTGCTCTGAAGAGGAGAGCGTGTCTGGTTCACAGGAAAAGGTCAGAAATTGATGGAAAAACCACTGAAATGGTTTGGGAACAGCATGGGGAGGATGTCTGGATGCATCTTGGATTCCCAGGTCGCTGCTGGGAACGAAGTTGTCTGAGAAGTACGCTAATTTTACAGACTGACAACAATACGCACAAAACCGAAGATAAAATCGATTTTACAGGAGAAATAGTTAGGAAACATTCTTTCCGATATATTTACTTGTATATAAAGTGCAAGTGCTGCCAAAAAATACAAGGAAGAGGCACTCCGATACAACCTATATCACATAAAGGAGGACCTCATTCACATTGTGGTACAATTGTTCAGGTAGTGGGACTCCTAAGCTCATAAAGCCTATGCACTAACTGAAAGGGCTGCCAAAAATTACAAGGAACTGGCACTCTTATACACCCTTTATTACACATAAATGAGGGCATCATACACAGTCTTGAAAAATGATGATTGATGGCCTGCTGGTGACCCTCTAAAACATTAGAAGCGAGGGCCTGCTGCTGATCTGACCATCTAAAACATTATGGGTGAGGGTCTGCTGCTGAGCTGACCCTCTAAAACATTAGGGGCGAGGACCTGCTGCTGATCTGACCATCTAAGACATTAGGGGCGAGTGCCTGCTGCTGATCTGACCATCTAAAACATGATGGGCTGGTGACCCTCTAAAACATTAGGGATAAGGGTCTGCTGCTGAGCTGACCCTCTAAAATATTGGGAGCGAGGGCAGCATGTTGATATGATGGAAGAGGAGGACGAGAAAGGCAATATTGGGAATACAGTGTATTCAATACACCATAAAAGCCACATTTAAAGTGTCTTTATGTCCAGCCGCTTTCCTCTGGTGGAGTAGAGAAGTCAGGGGCAATCCAGGCCTTGTTCATTTTGATAAGAGTCAACCTGTCAGCATTTTCAGTTGACAGGCGGATACGCTTATGAGTTATTATGCCCCCAGCAGCACTAAATACCTGCTCTGACAAAATGCTGGCAGCAGGGCAGGCCAGCACTTCCAAGGCATAGAGTGCCAGTTCATGCCACGTCTCCAGCTTGGACACCCAATAGTTGTAAGGCACAGAGTGATCACTGAGGATGCTGACGGTGTGCTACGTACTTCACCATCTTCCAAAACTTTTCCCTCCTTGTGACACTAGGCCGCGCATCAGGGTGAGGGTGCTGGCAGGGTGTCATAAAACATTCCCAGGCCTTGGAAAGTGTTGCCCTGCCTTTGTTTGAACTTCTGTGTGTACTCCTCGTCTTCCCTCCTTGGTTGCTCAAGGAACTATGTACTCTGCCGCCAGCGTTGTCAGCTGGAAATTTTTGCAACAATTTTTCCACAAGGACCTTCTGGTATTGCACCATTTTGCTCGTCCTCTCCACCACAGGAATAAGAGATGAGAAGTTCTCTTTGTATCAGGGGTCGAGAAGGGTGAACAATCAGTAATCGGTGTTGGTTAAAATGCGTATAACGCGGGGGTCAAGGGAAAGGCAGTATAACATAAAGTCAGCCATGTGTGCCAGAGTCCCAACAGACAAGATTTCACTGTCCTCATCAGGAGGATGACTCTCAATCTCCTCATCCTCTTCCTCCTCTTCGGCCCATCCACGCTGAACAGATGGAATAAACCTGCTATAGGTACTACCCTCTGTAGCGGAGGCAACTGTCTTATCTCTGGGATCAAGTGCCTCTCTCCTCCCCCCTCCATGTGCCAGTATCATGGCGCCAATAGCCCCCCTCCCCCGTGGCAGTAAAGTAACAGTCCGGTATTTAAAAATAATAATAATAACTTTCATACCTACCTCCATGTCAGGCTCTTGTGTTGAAGATTTGGTGCTCGTGTTCTGCCCCAGTACACTGTGTATGGATGTAGCAGTGCTGGGTGTGTTGGGGCAGCTGTCGTGTGTATGGATGTACACTAGGTATCAAAGTTATCTACAGTAAAAGTCTTATATTTTTTATTTTTTTAAGTAACTGGCTGTACAGCTCTCATAGCTGTGTGGGTAAATGCCTTGCCTCTGATGTTAAAGGTCGTGAGTTTGAATCCCTGGAGAAACTTTTCTGAAAGAAAGACTAAATGAGATTTAAATACACCTGGGTCTCGTAGCTGTGTGTCAGCTGCGTGCCGCTGGCTCTGCCCGAAGTGACTGAACAAACCCATACTCGCAGCGCATCCAGCTGGCAAGTACAGGAACAGAAGGAGTCAAGGAGATGATGTCAGATGATTCACAAGTAGGGGGTGGGGCGCAGGCGGCGGCCGGGTGCTACTGCTTGGGATTCGGACTCCAAAGTGCCGCCCCTGGTGGCGGAAATCCTAATAGAAGTAGGGCCCGCAATACTTGGCGTCGGTAGCACCTGTGCCATCCCAGGGTACGACTCTCTCCCAGCCTCCACAATGATCACCCAGTGTGCCATCCCAGGGTATGACTCTCTCCCAGCCTCCACAATGATCACTCAGTGTGCCGTCAGGGAAATGTAGCATGACTGGCCAAAAGCACTTGTCCATGTGTCAGTCGTTAAGTGGACCTTCCCAATAACTGCATTGGTCAGGGCAGGGCTGATGTTATGGGACACATGCTGGTGTAAGGCGGGGATGGCACACCTGGAAAAATAGTGGCAGCTAGGGACTGAGTAACAAGGGACGGCCGCTGCCATCAGGCTGCGGAAAGCCTCAGTGTCCACAACATTTCCAGGGCCAGTAATTTGGAAAGGGGCGCATTTAGTGCTATGGCCGGTGGGTGGGTGGCTGGCTATTTGCGCTTTCGTTCAAAGGCCTGGGGTTTGGACACAGAAGTGGATGTGCTAGCTGATTGTGCTTGCGAAGGTCCAGGGGCCTGCGTCTTGGACAAGGGATTAACCAGCACGTAACACACTAATTGTGGACCCAGGTGTTCGGCCCACCTATTAGGGTGCTTTGATGCCATGTGGCGGATCATGCTGGTGGTGGTGAGGTTGCTAGTGTTCACGCCCCTGCTAATTTTGGTAAGGCACAGGTTGAAAATGACAATTCTTTTATCATCTGCACTTTCCTCAAAAAGCGCCATACTGCGGGAGGCTGGCAAGGAAGATTGCCGCAAGGGGGTGCTCCGGGGAACAGTTGTGGACCTGTTTGGTGTGGCCCACCTTCTCCCGTTTGCCACCCCACTGTCTCTTCCAGCATGTTGCGGTGCTGCGGATCCCTCCCCTCTGTACTGCTGTCCTCGCTCGGCTTGCCACCTTCCCAGGTTGGGTCAGTGATTTTATCGTCCACCACCTCCTCTTCCACTTCCTCACTCTGGTCATTCTCCTGACTTGCTGACCTAACAAGAACCTTTTAAGACACTCCCGTTTCGAAGTCCACTGGGGCCCCTAGGATTTTTCGTGGGGCTCGACCTGCGGGGGACCCCTTTGGAGTAGCGAGACAGGTCATGCATGTGCCTGCGAAATTTTCGGTTCCGACTCCTTTGCGGGCAGACACAGTTCCGGCATCCGTGCCGACTGCTGGGCCACTTGAGCGTACGCGTGCACGCTTGAGAGAAGGTTCGCAAAGAGTTACGCGTCTGAACATACGCGCATTTTATTCGCTACGCCGGCTGCTGACTGGTAATATACCTGTACATAAACTCTAGTAGATTAGAGGGCAGGCATGGGTTAAGTGATCAATGACCAGCTAGGGCCGCACAAGTGTCAGGGATTAGGATAATCATATGGCCTATGAGGAATAGACACATGGCACTCTGTGATTGGCTAGCAGGTGTTTAAGAGGTGTTCTTCCTGGCTGGTCAGTGCCCACTGTTGTTTTGACAACCCGGGTCTATGTTGCTGTTCACATTCTTCCAGACTACCTGTGCATGACCTCTGACTTCCTCAATCCGTCTCTAGAGACTGCCTGTAGGAAACCTCTATGCGGAACAGTTTGTCTCATGTTGGACCTTGGATCAGACCCTGGAAATGTCTCGTCCCTAGGTACTACGTTACACGGACTATTTCTGTACATATAAACTTTGGCCTGGTCTGGCTGTCCCTTGTGAGTTTTCCTGCACAAGTTATTATTTGGATTGATTACCTGCATATGATTTCTGGTCTGGACTGTATTGCCGTAATTTAATAAATCCACCATTGTTTAAACTCTGTCTGGTTGTTTGGGGTTCTGCACCATTACAAACCTCACTTATTGACAACTGTGTCTCAACCTCCTCATGTCCCGCTTGGCGAGAGGCCCAAATCAAGGAATGGCGATGAAAAGAGCTCCTTGGAATATCCGAGTGTGGGATCACTTGATTTCCAAGACTCTCCATGGTGGGAGGAAGGAGGATCAGGGTGAGGATTCTGTTGACCAGACTCTTGGCTACTGAGACTGGACTTTGTTGAAGACAGGGTGGTGCTTAACTGACTGGAAGCATTATCTGCTGCAATCCAACCGACCACCTGGTTGCACTGGTGTGACTTCGAGAGTGGTGTCCTGCGCCGCCCTGCAAACTGGGACATGAAGCTAGGTATCGTGGATGATTTTGTTTCTTGTGCTCTGGCAGCAGGCACAGTTTCACCGCGCCCAGGGCCACGGCCTCTGCGTGCACCATCAGGAAGGTCTGACTAGGGGGACCCTCTGTGCTCACACTCAACTGTCATGACTGGTGGGGAAGCAGGAGCAGCAACTTAAAGGGGTTGTCCGAGTTATGAAAAAAAAATATAGCACTGTAAATCTGATGGGCAGCAATATATAACTGAGCTAAGCAAGTTTTAGGTAAAACAAAATTATATTTCCTAATTTCCCTGGTTCTCTTCTGCCCCTTTGTTTATATGCAATAACAACAATCTCTGCCCCTCCCTCTGCTCTGCAAAGGGAGTGAATACAAGTGCTGCCCTGAGTGACATGTCTGCCTGCTGGGAGACTCAGCAGCATGTTGGATGTGTAGCACTGTAAGTCCCAGCTATACAATGACACACAGGATCTTCTCCCTACCCATTCTTGTGCAATGCCTCTGCAGAACTCCTTTGTCAGCTTCTGTGCCCAGAATTTGTCTCCTCACTGCCTGCAGCTACTCAGTAAAGCCTTCAGCCTTGAGTCTGTGCTCCTGAAGCGGTTAATCTTTCCTGAAGTATCCAGTGGGAGGGAGACACAGGGCAGACAGCAGCAGTTCAGCCAGTGCAGGTGGGCGTGGCCAGCACTGTGACATCTTGTGTACAGACTCATATCTGCTCTCTCAGGCTTGTGCATGAAACATTATCAGAGCAGATAGAGAAGCTGACATCACAGGCCATGTGACCCTCAGTGAAATCTAAGAAAAGAGCAACTACAGATGCAGTAAGTGCATGGTAAAGCTGCTACATTTGATTCGTTAGAAACACACAAAGAACCAAAAAATAAATCGGACAACCCCTTTAAGTCTGGAGTTTATGATGAGCAGTTTTCTTCAGTCGCCTACTAAAGAAACCGCCCAGCAGCAGCAGCAGGACATGCAGCAGAACCTCAACCGACAGGTAGCATACTTGGACTGCATCCTATCTCCCATGATCCAAGATCCCCTGGACTACTGGGCATACAAACTTGAAGCATGGCCACAACTGGCCGAGTTAGCCAAGGGCCAGCTTTCCTGCCCAGTCAGCAGTGTGGCATCAGAGCGGGTGTTCATTGAAGTGGGGGGCATAGTTACCCCAAAAAGATCTCACCTTTAAACACAAAATGTTGAGAGACTAACCTTTATAAAGATGAATCAGGCCTGGATCAACCAGGATTTTCAGACACAGTGCTTGATACAACAGACTAGATCATTCTGGCAGTAATGATCATACTGTGGTGTGATTCCTCACCGGAATATTCTGCAAAATGGGCCATTACTTCTGGCCACTTGCTTCTGTCACCATTCTGATGATGCTACCCGCCTGTTGCCACCCACCTGCTGCCTCTACTGCCATTCCTACAATGGAGCTTCTTGGCCTACTGATATGTACACGTTAAATTTTTACAAGGATATGCATGCCACTGGGCCTTGCAATCACACTCCTCTTTTTGGGTTCTGCTACTACTGTGATCTGAGACCATTTTTTCCTGTATGCCACTGCTGCTGCCCCCCTCCCCACTCTTTCATGGGGCAACTATTGTCCCTGTTACTGCCACTGCTGTTGGCCCCCATGCCCACTTTCTTATGGGGACACTATTGTCCCTGTTACTGCCACTGCTGTTGGCCCCCATACCCACTTTCTTATGGGACCACTATTGTCCCTGTTACTGCCACTACTGTTGGCCTCCATCCCCACTCTGTTATGGGGCCACTATTGACCGTTTGTCTGTGCTGACATCACAGTTTATTTTTCTGTTCTTCTGATTTTTCATTCTGTATTTTGAGCATCCGTAAGGCTGCTTTCACACGGTCACTATTTGGTCACTATTTGGTCACTATTTGATTAATATTTGTAAGCCAAAAGCAGGAGTGGGTTCAAGACACAGATGAGATGCAAATATTTCCATTACATTTTATCTCTGTTTTGGACCCACTCCTGTTTATGGCTTAAACGGAATCTGTCACCAGAATCATCACCATTAAACTAAAACTGTTGTCTTGTAGCACTTACTACCTCCTTCCCAGATGTGCTTTTCCTTGCTGCTTAGTTTCTATCTTGAAAAAATCCACTTTATTCCTTATGCAAATGAGCCAGTAAGGTGCCCAGAGGGGCGTTATTTTTGTTCAAAGGTGCCCAGGAAGACCCCCATTGAGTGCCCAGGCCCGCCCTCCAGCAGAGCCCAAGCACGCCTCTCCTCGGCTAATACTCTACGCCCCCAGCAGCGCCGTTGTCCCCCCACCCCACACACACTATATCACTAACAGCCCACCCTTGCCTTCAGTGTCACTGACAAATCTCGCCGCGCTCTTCCAGCAGAGGATGAAACCGTCACTGGGCTCGGCGCATGCCCAGTAAAACATTGGAGGCTGATTCCCTCAGTTGAACCGGAAGAGTGGAGGTGCAGGCAGTGTTCGGAACTGAGGGCATCAGCCTCAAATGTTTCACTGGTCATGCGCCATTTTTCTATAAGTCAGTGATGTACCGGGTCCCTTTCGGCAGAGCAAAACCTCTTCTTCCGCTTCGCAAGGAGCCCGGTGACGTCGCCGTCAGCCAAAGTAATTATTTAGAGCGCATGGATGGGCGGTAGCTAGGCGGCAACAAACTGCGCTAAGCCATGCCCCTCTGGTCCGGTCCAGACAAACACCAGAAACCACGCAATGCTGCGCTGCGTTGGGACCCAGAAGGCAGTGCGGCAGGAAGTTACCACACACATAAACATAGATGTCAACAATCAGTGGGGGACTGTCGGAGCCCTGCTGATGTCGAAAAATACATAAAAACATCTGGGGGGACCTTAAAACAGCTATTAATAGTGAGTAAACTGTTTTTTTTTTTTTAAATGTTGGTCCCGGACAACCCCTTTAACTCCATAGGGATAAACTAGACCTGACAGTAACAGTAACCTGTAATACTGACGCACAGTAAATCTACAGCTAACAGAAGGGATTCGAAAGCATGTGTTTGGACTGCCACAACATGCATTAAAAAATTTTTTTTCTCTACTACTTTATTGGAGCTGCCTTCATGTCTTTATTTTGTTCTACTAATGAGCAATTGCACTGCAGAGGGGTGCACAGGTTTTTTGCTTTACTGAAGGGTGCTGTATGCTTTTCTGTTTGTTTAACAGAAGGGATTAGCTATGAATCTTGGTGCCTGCACGGTGAGGTAGAGAGTGATAAATTACACCTGTAATACTGATGGCACAGTACCTACAGAATTAGCCTCTTCCTGACCAGCGCCTAGAGCAGTACTATTACGGCACGCTGATCGGGCGGGTGCAGGAGCTGCACCCGCTCGATCAGCCGCAGGGGTCCAGCAGTCACTGATAGCCGGACCCCCGCTGTATGCATCGGCATCGGTAAAAACACTGATGCCTGCGCATTAACCCTTGATGTGCTGATGTCAGTGCTGACCGCGGCATGTGCGATGTGTGCAGAGGCAGAGAGCTTTCATCTGTTAGCCCATCTGGGCCTAGTGCTTTACATGTTTTCAACGACCCAATGGTTTCCAACACTCTTTTTCCATCACTGGGGCTTTTAAATAAGCCAATTGTTCATTTGACACCCTAGGGAGAGATATTTGATCTAATATTGTGGTCCGTGGTATAGGGTCAGTAGTGTCAGCATATAGACTTTTGTAAAAGTCACCCAATATCCTATTTATAGCCTGAGGGTCTGTTGTTATATTACCTTTTCCATAAGCCAAAGCCCCAATATGTGTAACTGGGGGTCTATCTTTAGTTAATCCTGCTAATAACCTCCAACACCTTTTTATAAAAACTCTCTTTCTCCACCGCCCATCTGTTAGAAGCTTGTTGGGACTATTTCCACTCTTGAAGTTGGGCAGATGAGGGGGACCTCACATATCCAGCGTAGGCATTTTCCAGCGCCTGGTTAGCTTGCATGTATTTGTTCCACATTTCATTTTTCTTTCCTGATACATATGAGATGATCCTTCCCCCTTAAGACAGCTTTTGCTGCATCCCAAAACAGGTTGATATCTTCTCTGTTTCTCATGTTGTCCATGTCATATTCTCCCCACCAACCCCTAAGGAGTGAGGCAAAATTGTCATCTTTAGCTAAGTGGGTTGGAAACCTCCATAAAATGTCACTACCTTTTCTCTGAGAATCCGCCATCGTCAATGATGGGGAATGATCAGATATAACTATGTCTTTCAGTTCGGATGAAATTACTCTGGACAGCAGGGGGTGCTGGACAAATATATAGTCTATTCTAGACCATGAGGTATGTGCATGAGAGGGATAAGAGTATTCTCTCCCCTCTGGGTGTAGATATCTTCATGTGTCTTGTGGTTTCAATGAATGGGTTAAGAGTATTATATTGGCTTAGTTTGCGAGATTGCTTTTGCGATATTCGACCACGTCCCCTATCGATATCTTGATCTACTACAGAGTTGAAGTCTCCTCCAACTATTTTTACTCCTGTTGACTGAGTTACCAGGCTAGTCTCCAATTTCAGAAAGAGCTCTCTATGATCATTATTTGGGCCATAAACATTAAACACCTCCAATAGGCCACATGGTGTGTCAATGGTCATGTGTAATAAGCGGCCCCCCTCATCCGGTACCACCGCCAACACCTTATATGGTAGAGATTTGTGAATTAAAGTGAGCACCCCAGCTGATCTGCCCTGGGCTGGTGATCCGTGAACTGTGCCCTTCCAAAGTTTACGCATCCTTTTCCATTACCCTTCTCCCAAATGTGTCTCCTGCAATAATGCAATGTATGCCTTCAATCTTTTCAAGTGACGTAGGACCATCATCCGTTTTTTCGGGGAACGGAGCCCCATTCCAAGTGATTATACGCTTTATAGGTTATGATGGTATTGGTATTCATAAACATATAGTCTACATACATAGTATAGTACATCCCTATGCCCTCTCTAAGATGCATTTCACCCACCACACAAATTGTTGAGTTGGTGTTCAGACTCAGAAGATTCAGAAGTAAATTAGTATTTTCATGAACAGTGAACAAAAACAAGAACATAAACATGAACATCATTGTGTTGAGAAGGTTTTTGGAATTTGGCATCCCTTCTCTCATTCCTCTACACCTCTTCTAACTATCTCTGGACTTTTTTCTGGAATTAAGACTCAAACATCCCCGGCTCCATCCCTTCTATATATCAATCCTTTTTCAAACAGAGCCCCCCTTCTTTTTTTAATACTTTTTTTTATACTATCCAATATAAGTTTTTAACTAAATGCTGTGTTTTAATACTCAACCAACCTAGAATAAACCACAG
The DNA here is from genome assembly GCF_014858855.1 of Bufo gargarizans. Classification (NCBI taxonomy): domain Eukaryota; kingdom Metazoa; phylum Chordata; class Amphibia; order Anura; family Bufonidae; genus Bufo; species Bufo gargarizans. The sequence continues at coordinate 159,698,564 of NC_058086.1, forward strand.
TAAGCATATTTTCCTTCTATAACCCTCATATTAAGACCCTGATACTTATCAGTTCACTGCAAAAGTTGCATAGCGGTTCAGTCTTTGGGCTCTTTTTCTTTCTCGTTTTTTTGGAGAAGGTCTGGCTTCTGCAGCTTGCGATTCCTTCCCAGGTGCTCTCTTCCATTCGCTCCATTTGTGTTCCGATGTAGTCTCCTTCTTGCCGTTGGATTGGCGAGTATCTCTTGCTTGGTTTGCTTGTCTTGTCTAGCTCCTTTCCTGATATCCATCCCTGGGCCTCTGCAAATTTTCGCGCTTCAACTGGTGATTTGAAGACATAGGGCACCTCATCAGCTATCTGGATCTTCAACGTCGCAGGATATTGAAGCTGGAATTTTATCTTTTTGACATATAATTTGGAAGAAATGTATATAACACGCAAGGAAGAAAATTGGCCCTGTGTAAGGGGATCAAACCTCGCAAAACTAGTTACCTGGGATAGATCAGATTTGGCATATAATTTGGAACATACTGTGCTGTATTCACTCCTCCTCTTTGCCACTTCTGCGGAGTAGTCCGCAATTATCAACAGTTTTCTTCATGTATTTCCAGAGGGGATTTCCTTGTACGAAACGCTCTAAAAATTTCTTCCTTATGGTTGTATTCAAGGAACTTTACAATAACTTGCCTGGGCCTGCTCATTTGGGGCTGTGGTGCAGTTGTCTGGTTTGATGCTGTAATTTGGGCAGGTCCCACACGATGGGCTCTTTCCGCTCTTTTAAGGCCTGTCAGGCCTAAGGCTTTTGGAATCTCATCCTTACATAGTTCCTGTAGTTGTGAGGATTTTATGAATTCAGGAACCCCTAATATTCACAGGTTATTCCTGTGCGACCTGTTTTCCAGGTCTTCCATGCGATAGTGCAGTGTAGCATTTTCCTTTGATAGCTCTCTTAATTTATTAAAAGCCCCTGGCGCCTCATATTCTAGAGTTAGTATTCTTTGCTCCTTTTCTCCTATTCTTGAGGAGTGTAACTCTACTTCAGCGCTTTTCTCCTGAAGCGAGGCAGAGACAGCTGTGATGAGAGACTCTTTGATGTCCGGGAGAATATGTTTTGCTACCTCAAAGGCAAGTCTTTTATAGTCTAGCAGGGTTCCCATATTATCAAGATATGTCAACTCCGCTTCCCCCACAAATAAGTCCGGTGAGTGAGCTGTAGACTCACAGGTGTCCGCGCGGTCTTCTGAAGCCATCTTGCTTTCACCTGCGCATTCGCCGGTTTTCCACTGCTTCTAAGCAGGTATCTCTTCATGGGAGGACAAAAAACGCAGGAAGATAGTAAAGAGCCACAGCTTTCGGGTGTCGCTGGTTGCTCTGCGCTTGGCTATGTGCAGATATGGGAAGAGGGTGAAGCGGAGCTCCTCACACTGCCGCCCTACATTCCAGCGCTTTTATTGTGTTAAAGGTTAAAAATAAATAAAAAGTAGACATGTTAAGTATCGCCACGTCAGTAACAACCTGCTCTATAAATATACCACATAACCTAACCCCTCAGGTAAACATGTTAAAAAAGAAATGGTTTTCAAAAAGTCATTTTTTTGTCACCTTACATCAGAAAAAGGGTAATATCAAAGCGATCAAAAAGTCATATGCACCCCAAAATAGTGCCAATCAAACCGTCATCTCATCCTGCAAAAATGATACCCTACCTAAGACAATCGCCCAAAAAATAAAAATAAACTATGGCTCTCAGACCATGGAGACACTAAAACATGATTTTTTTTGTTTAAAAAATAATATTATTGTGTAATACTTAAATAAATTAAAAAAGTAGACACATTAGGTATTGCCAGGTGTTGTAACAACCTGCTCTATAAAAATATCACATGACCTAACCCTTCAGGTTAACACGTTAGAAAATAAAAATAAAAACGGTGTAAAAAGCCATTTCTTTGTCACCTTACATCACAAAAAGTGTAATAGCAAGCGATGAAAAAGTCATATGCACACCAAAATCATACCAATCAAACTGTCATCTCATCCCGCAAAAAATGATAACCTAAGACAATCGCCCAAAAAATAAAAAAGTTATGGCTCTCAGAATATGGAGACACTAAAACATTGGGTTTTTTTGCTTAAAAATGCTGTTATTGTTTAAAGCTTAAATAAATAAAAGTATGCATATTAGGTATCGCCTCGTCAGTAAGAACCTGCTATATAAAAATATTACATGACCTAACCCCTCAGATGAACTCCTCAGATGAACTCCGTAAGATCACCTTACATCACAAAAAGTGTAATACCAAGCGATCAAACAGTCATATGCACCCTAAAATAGTACCAATCAAACTGTCATCTCATACCGAAAAAAATTAGCCTCTACATAAGACAGTTGCCCAAAATGTAAAAAAAACTCTGGCTTTCAGAATAGAGACACTAAAAAATGTTTTTTTCAAAAATGCTTTATTATGGCAAACTGAAACAAACAACAACAAAAAGTAGTCATATTTGGTATTCTCGCGTCTGTAACAAACTGCTCTATAAAAATACCACATTATCTAACCTGTCATATGAACACTGTAAATACATAAAATAAACGGTGCCAAAACAGCTATTTTTGTTACCTTGCCTCACAAAAAGTGTAAAGTGTAAAGTGTAAAGTGTATAGAGCAACCCAAAATTATACCTACCCTAAAATAGTACCAACAAAACTGCCATCTTATCCTGTAGTTTACAAAATGGGGCAATTTTTGGGGAGTTTCTACTCTAGGGGTGCATCAGGGGGTCTTTAAATGTGACATAGCTTAAAATTATCCCAGTGAAATCTGCCTTCGAAAAACCATATGGTGTTCCTTTCATTCTGCGCCCTGCCGTGTGCCCGTACAGCAGTTTATGGCCACATATGGGGTGTTTCTGTAAACTATTGTCACGGTGGGGAGTGGGGGAAACTCCCCACCATCCAAAGTCTAAAATTAAGGAAAGCCACTAGGCCTGGAAGCCAGGATAAGGGAGAAGGACACCTTCTATCGCCATCCTTATCCTATCCCTGACCTCCTGACTGTATGAGCCGCCCTCAATGGTAGGGGGACTCATACTCTCGAACCTGTGCTCTACTGACCCTATCGGTCCCTGCAATATGGAAGTCAGGGAACCCCAGGGACCCCCTTCCGGAGGTACAACAAACAGGACATGTCTAGAAACCATGCGGGATCAACCATACCATAGACAAACCACACATGGAACAAACAACTAGACAAACATCAACCCATAAGTGCAGCACCACACATAACAACAATGGGCAAGGTTAGACATAGGCAAGGACCTCAATGAGCCAACAAGGTGGCCCTCAATGACTGGGCAGATGGAACAGCCACAAAATGGAGCATAGCTTCCAGCCCAAAGCAAGGCTAGAGCACAACTAACCTCCAAGCTACAAGCAAAGGCTAAATAGCTATAAGAGACCACACCCTGATCTAACCAAGTCAGGATATTAACCCCACACACACCACACAGCAGGGAGACACAACTTCAAGGGGATGTGCACGTGCAAACCGAAAACTACTCACTGCCCCCGGCAACCAGTCTGCCAACTACAGAATCAGGGCAATAAATATTGAGTATTGTTTGGCTGTTAATCCCTGCTTTGTTAGAGAAAACAAATGGATTAAAATGGAAAATCTGCCAAAATAGTGAAATACTGAAATTTCCTCTCCATTTTCCATTAATTCTTGTGGAACACCTAAAGGGTTAAAAAAAAAGTTTGTAAAATCTGTTTTGAATACCTTGAGGGGTGTAATTTCTAAAATGGGGTAACTTTTGGGCGATTGCTATTATGTAAGCCTCACAAAATGACTGCAGACCTGAACTGGTCCTTAAAAAGTTGGTTTTGGAAATTTTCTGAAAAATTTCAAGCTTTGCTTCTAAACATCTAAGCCTTCTAACATCCCCAAAAAATAAAATGGCATTCATAAAATGATCCAAACATTAAGTAGACATATGGGGAATGTAAAGTAATAACTATTTTTGGAGTTATTACTATCTATTATAAAAGTTGAGAAATTTGGAAATTTGCACATTTTTCCAAATGTTTGGAATATTTGGTATTTTTTATAAATAAAAATGAAATTTTTTGACTCAGGTTTACCACTGTCATGAAATACAATATGTGACGAAAAAACAATCTCAGAATGGCCTAGATAAGTAAAAGCGTTTTAATTTTAAAGTTATTACCACATAAAGTGATACATGTCGAATTTGCAAAAAATGGACTGGGCAGGAAGGTGAAAACTGGCCCAGGGTTGAAAGGGTTAATGTGGGTGCACTAGAACGTAATGCATACGGTAATACACTCTCCCTGAAATATCCCTGCAGATTAAGTTCCAAGCCTTCTCACTGAGATTGGGCCACCAAGTGGGATAAATATGATTAGGCAGAGGGGCCTGAGTATACTTGATTTTTCTCGATTTGTGACAAATTAATTAGTAACTAATCGAATTTCTTGTCAAAGTTCGGAGAATTAACCGAGTTGAATTTTTGAAAGCTTCACTTATCTTTATTCTACACCTAAGATACGGAATATCTTACCACTTCTGTGACACTGAACTTTTGAATACAATCTACTGTATCTTTTGTAATACTCCCTGGTTTTAAAATAATTTGTGGGTATGTGATCCTTCTTAGCCACGCTTGTATGATTTGTTTTTCATTTCTATGTCCTCTTTTTGTAAACCCAATAAAGCTGAGAAAGAAAAATTTGAACTCTGGATATATTTTGTGTTCTCGGTAATAGGGGTTCAAAATTGCTCACCCGCTTGATTAAGGGACAGAGGATGAAAGCCCATATTGCACGTATTCAATCTGATAAGGGCGATTCCCTCACGACAACTCTAGCAATAGCCGAAGAATTTGCCTCCTTTTACTCTTTTCTCTATAATTTACAGATGGACAACCTTTCAGATTTCCAACAGAAAATCGACTCCTTCCTAGCGACAGTATCGGTCCCTCGACTCTCAGTCTCGGAGAGGGCCGATTTATTGACCCCCATAGCAGAGGAAGAGGTGCGGGAATGTCTTTCTAACACCCCTTCCGGTAAGAGCCCGGGACCTGACGGACTTCCCATTTCATACTATAAAAAATTTCTGAAGACGATACTCCCCCAGCTTACCAACTTAAGTAATTCACTATTGACAGGCGCCCCCCTCCCACCACAATCCCTGATGGCGCACATAGTAGTCCTTCCAAAGGCGGGGAAGGACCCAGTAAAATATAGCAGCTATAGACCCATATCCCTCTTGAATGCTGACGTGAAATTATGGGCTAAGATTCTTAGCCAGCGGATAGCTAAATATCTCCCTCAACTTATTCAAGAGGAACAGGTGGGGTTTGTGAGGGGCAGAGAGGGTAGACATAATGTTAGCAGAGTGTTTCATGCTATCCACTATGCCAGGACGAGAAAGATTATCTTGATGCTTGTGGGGACGGATGCGGAGAAGGCCTTTGATCGGGTGAACTTGGCTTTCATGAAAAATGCTCTTTTGCACTTTGGCTTTCCTCCCGCGTTAGTCTCCGCAGTCTTATCTTTATATGGGAGCCCCTCAGCTAGGGTCATGACGAATGGTTACCTCACTGCCCCTTTCAACATTTCTAATGGGACGCAGCAGGGATGCCCCCTCTCCCCAACATTGTTTGTTTTGGCATTGGAGACATTCCTTAATAAGATCAGAGCCTCCGACAGTATACGCGGATTGATGTTTAGACAATACACCCATTCCTTGGCGACCTTTGCTGATGACCTCTTATTATTAATTACAAATCTAGAAGAAGCGCTACCGGAGGTCATGCAGTTGTTAGAGAAATACGTACTCTTAGATCCCTCCTCTGATAGGCCGACATACTTAATAGCCTGGGAGTGGGAACTGCCAATAAACATATCGGACTCAGAGACCAAAACTATTTTATCACACTCCCATGGCTTCTCTAGAAGCATACGCCTACAGGAAAATTATTATTGCATTCGGACGACACGTGCTGGAGATGTGATGAGGGAAAGGGTTCACTCTCACACATCTGGTGGTTCTGCCCATCTTTAAAACATTTCTGGAAAGAAGTGGAGGGCCAACTTAACAAAATTTGCAAGACTAGTGCATTACTCACCCCAAAGCTTATACTACTATGGAGACCTCAGACAGATATGACACCATCTACCGATAACTAGTGATGAGCGGCAGGGGCAATATTCGAATTTGTGATATTTCGCGAATATTTGGGCGAATATTCGCCATATATTCGAGAATTCGCAAATTTGTGATCTCCAGGCATTATTTTCTTGATTGCGAAAAATTTGCATAAAATTTGCATAAATATTTTCAAATAAAAATTCGCATGAACTGGTATTTGAAAAAAAACGAATATTCGTGATTACGAATATATTTTGCGATATTCTAAATATTCGTGAATTCTCAAAGTGCCAATATTCGCGATTAAAATTCGCGATTCGAATATTCGTGATCAACACTACCGATAACTTACCTACACACCCCATAGCAGCAGCAAAGATCTTGATCCTGGCGAGATGAAAAGAGTCAGAACCCCCAGCAATTGGGGAATAGTTAGATGAAATACACCAAATCTGCCTTATGGAAGAGCTGGTCGGGTGAAATACGGGCAGGAGGGCTGCCTTTCTTAAAACCTGGCAACCTTGGTTGGATTTCCATGATTTCCAAGAGAATTGGGATAGGCCCTGGGTGAGACCTTCTAATTTGCTGGTCCTTACGTGTCTTACTTCTCAGCACCAGTCTGTGTCCTGCTAGCAGCATGTGTCCTGTTGTCCACTGCCAGCCTGTGTCCTGCTACTCTCTACCAGCTTTGGTATCTGCCATCAGCCTGTATTCACAATTTGTCACTGCTGCATCCACTTGGCCACTGTTGCAGCATAAGGATCCTCTATACCAGTCTCATATACCAGACGTGTTGTAAATAAGTAGTATTACAAAAACTCAATTTGTAACAGGGCCCCCATATACCATGGGCCACCCATAATACTGTTGTCTTCTTATGTGGAAAAATGGTTCTTTGGCCGTCTCAGGATCTACTGCTACCTCTGCACCCCCTACAGGTACACCCTATATTGGTGTGAAATGGGTTAATGGCTGAAACTAGAAGAAAATAAATAATTTCAGTTTTAATTTAGTATACATAAATATCAGCAATACCCCTTGTGGGTATACAGCCGCTGTTGCCTCAAGTACGATGCCACCAAAAATAACTTTTTTTGTTCTTTTTCATTTTGCATATGATATTCTTACATTCTTTAATACATTTCCTTTGTCAACCTTCTCCTTTTTTGTCACTTTCTCTACTTTTGTCACTTTTCTATAAATATATAGACAGTGCCACTCATATCCCATGATCACTACTTTTGTTTGATCATGTCTATTCTATCATGTGTGGTCCACAAAAAGATCTCATTGCCATGTAAGAGTGTCAGGGCTGGGGAGGTTTAATAAGCAAAGACATATGATTTGTCTCAGCATCCTTAACACTTATACAACACCAAATGACAGGATCCCATATTACCTCCAATGTTTCATCATTAACTACTGAATATCTGAATCCAATTAGGGTCTACAACAGGGTGACATACAGCTCATGTCTTAGAAGAAATGATTGTATTATAGGAAGTACTGAGCTCATACATATTATTTCTCACATAATCAAGCTCAGGTAATAGAATAAAGGGTTTATATTTCAATTCCAATTTCCTTCTTTCCTGTATTACCAATGTTGATTTTCAATTATCCAGATAAGGCCAACTCTACCTATGGTATATTGGAGTCAGTCAAAATTTTCTGACATGTTGGGATGTCAACAAGCAAGAAATCACATATTTCCTTGAAATCATGGAAACATAATTGGCTGCTGAAGGTGTATTATGTAGAAGGACCCTGATAAGACATACTGCTAAACAGGGGACTGGAAAGTTAAAGTGGCCCTGGAAAAAAAAAAACTAAAAGTGGCCCCATGTTATTGGTGGGTCCAAATTGACAGAAGGTGGTACAATATGAGTAGGCAGGATCAACACAATTAAGCAAGGACAGCAGAAGTAGGTGGGACCAGCAAAACCATAGTGCAGCACAAAATACTGCCCCAGCAGAACCAAATACCTCAGGGCACACACACAATATCTCTGCCCTTGTCGCACTATTCAACTTTATCACTGTCCTGAGGATGATGATACAGTTGAATTCAGAAGGGCACCTCTGGCCAGAGGCTCCTGAATTACGTGATGCTGAGAGCATCAGATCATCACATACCTGATTGGTGTCCATAAATCTCTCTATAGGATCTGTGGCCAGTCCACCCATGCTACTAAGTATAAAAGCTAGCTTTTGAGAGACATGTGATTCAGTAATCAGTAATGATTAGTCATCCACAGAACATATATATACAGTTTATACTATGGGAACTGCTGTTGGTTATTACTAGTAGAATCCTATTTGCAACATATACCCTCCATTACATTCAGTCTTTCATTCAGTTATTTGGGGCTTAATGCATACAAAGAGTATAAATGGACCTTCAACCTAAGTCATTTGCTACAGGAGCCAGGCAACCCTTTTAGGTTTCTCTTACCATGACAATGCCTGTCAAAATAATTTATTGTAATTTATTTTAATGTATTCTGACATAGACTGACTCTAACTAGAAGTGCTGGAAAAAAAAACTGCCAGACACTGCAGGGTCTGATGAAGGGTCTGGAAGCATGGTCTCTTACCTTTTATTGAATGATAAAAACCAACAGATTTTGGTGATGGACTAGGTCCTTCATCAGGCATTACACAATCCATCCATCCAAGGGATTGAACAGTGTCAGATGAAGAGACAAGTCCAGTTCCGAAACATGTTGCTTTTAACACTGTTCAATAAAAGGTCAAGGGGACCATGCTTCCAGAGCCTTTATCATTGGCAGCACCTAGTAAAGTCCTTTTTAGTAGCACTTCTGGTTCATCTTTGTCAGATCCACTAATGTTCTCGGTTTGGACCTCAGGCTGCATCCATAGCTATTTCTACATCTACATGGAAGTTGTGCTTCTAGAGTGAGCACATCCAGGGGTGGACTGGAAACTTAAAGTGGTCCTGGAACACAAGGAGATAGGGCTAAAACAAGTTGGCAGTCAGTAATACCATAGAACAGTACAGAATATAACCTTGCGGTACCAAATACCACAGTGCAGCAGAAAATGCCTCCCTAGAAGCTGTCCCTCTGTGGCGGCCATCAATAGCTGCCACGTTCTGTCCTCCTCCAGTTGTCTCTAATATGGATATGAAGCAAGGGGTTTAGAAGGTACCTTCAGCATTCTGCCTAGACTTTCTCTAATAATGACCCCTAGTATTAGGTAGCCAGCCAGAAACAGTGAGAAGGGCTCAGGTGGCCTTATGTACATCGGCCCACTGGGAAAATTCCCTGTAGGGTCTATGGTCATACTGCCACTAAGCATATCCTAGTGTATGCTCATTTATACATTTGTTGGGATAATGCCCTATGTTACATTGTTGTGGGAGGAGGGGGCATTTCTTAGAAAGCAAAATAGACCAGTTCTAGGCCTTAAAATCTACTTGGTTTCCATTCAAAGAGTTCTGTGTGAGAGCTGTTTTTTGGGATATAGTGTAATGTATCTGCCTTGTTTTTTTTTGTCCTCTTTCATGAGGTGTTTTGTGTCTTTCCTATTTGGTCCTGCATGACCAATTTATTTCAATTTTTTCCCATGTGATGTAAATTCTTAAAATGTTGATAAACATTGATTAAACACTATTAGTGAAATATTATTGATTATCACTAAGGATTTGATGTTTTAAGTAATGCACCTTAGTGTTGAGTGGTTAGTTACTAATATCCATTCCCTATGCTTATTCAAATGTATAAATTTCCAATATAAGCAATGAACTTTATATGAGAAAATAAGCCTTTGTCTGGTTTCTTGTGTAAACAATATATTTTTTTTTTAACCACGTATTTGATAAGAAAATTCTCAGATTTTTCAGTAAGCTGCTCGGGTTCTGTTAAAATTTACAGACCAGAACCTTTAGGCACACTACACCTAATTGTAAGTACTAGTTAGCAGCTATACCTGGTTGCCTATCTTTGCATAGCAAAAAGGTTTTAATTTTGAAAGTGTACCACACACAGCTATTCTGCTAAGAAAATAGATTTACTCCTACATTTATTTGCACAACCTGAAAATGAGAATAAGAATCTTTACAAAAAAAAAGTTTAAAATGAGGACATTGGCCATCATCCTCAGGGAATATTTCTTTTTTTCCGAAACAAGGCTTTGAAAGGTAAACAGAATTTCTTTCTGCGTGTAATAACTACATTTCCCAAATATTATATACATATTGCAGCTTTTATTTCCCTAGAGTGCTGTGATAAATCTCAGAATGTAAAGTGTCTCCTTCCTTCTGTGGAAGACATTTGTAGATTGTGATATCAATAAAACTAATTATAAGAAAGTACAGGTACTGTAGGAAAGTGAATATGGAAATCATTGTAGGAATACAAGGAAACTTTTCTAAGGAAAATATGTTCATTCTTGGATGCAATATTATCATTGAATATGCAAATCTAGCATTTGTTTTAACCACCTCAGGACCGCCGTACGCAGGATTGCGTCCTGCCGGCGGTCCTGCTCTTCTGGGTGGACGCATATACGCGTCCTCCCGCGATACCCGAGATTTCCTGTGAACGGTAAGCGAGTGGATCTCCAGCCTGCCAGCGGCGATCGCTCGCTGGCAGGCTGGAGATCTGAATTTTTTAACCCCTAACAGGTATATTAGACGCTGTTTTCATAACAGCGTCTAATATACCTCCTACCTGGTCCTCTGGTGGTCCCTTTTGTTAGGATCGACCACCAGAGGACTCAGGTAGGTCAGTACAGTAGCACCAAACACCACACTACACTACACCCCCCCCCCGTCACTTATTAACCCCTTATAAACCCCTGATCACCCATGATCACCCCATATAAACTCCCTGATCACCCCCCTGTCATTGATCACCGCCCTGTCATTGATCACCCCCCTGTCAGGCTCCATTCAGACGTCCGTATGATTTTTACGGATCCACGGATACATGGATCGGATCCGCAAAAAGCATACGGATGTCTGAATGGAGCCTTACAGGGGGGTGATCAATGACAGGCGGGTGATCACCCATATACACTCCCTGATCACCCCCTGTCATTGATCACCCCCCTGTCATTGATCACTCCCCTGTAAGGCTCCATTCAGACGTCCGCATGATTTTTACGGATCCATGGATACATGGATCGGATCCGCAAAACACATGCGGACGTCTGAATGGAGCCTTACAGGGGGTGATCAATGACAGGCGGGTGATCACCCATATACACTCCCTGATCACCCCCCTGTCATTGATAACCCCCCTGTAAGGCTCCATTCAGACGTCCGCATGCGTTCTGTGGATCCGATCCATGTATCCATGGAGCCGTAAAAAATCATGCGGATGTCTGAATGGAGCCTTACAGGGGGGGTGATCAGTGACAGGGGGGTGATTACCCTGATCACCCCCCGTCATTGATAACCCCCCTGTAAGGCTCCATTCAGACGTCCGCATGCGTTTTGTGGATCCGATCCATGTATCCATGGATCCGTAAAAAATCATGCGGATGTCTGAATGGAGCCTTACAGGGGGGGTGATCAGTGACAGGGGGGTGATCACCCTGATTACCCTGATCACCCCCTGTCATTGATAACCCCCCTGTAAGGCTCCATTCAGACGTCCGCATGCGTTCTGTGGATCCGATCCATGTATCCATGGATCCGTAAAAAATCATGTGGATGTCTGAATGGAGCCTTACAGGGGGGGTGATCAGTGACAGGGGGGTGATTACCCTGATCACCCCCTGTCATTGATAACCCCCCTGTAAGGCTCCATTCAGACGTCCGCATGCGTTTTGTGGATCCGATCCATGTATCCATGGATCTGTAAAAAATCATGCGGATGTCTGAATGGAGCCTTACAGGGGGGGTGATCAGTGACAGGGGGGTGATCACCCTGATTACCCTGATCACCCCCTGTCATTGATAACCCCCCTGTAAGGCTCCATTCAGACGTCCGCATGCGTTCTGTGGATCCGATCCATGTATCCATGGATCCGTAAAAAATCATGCGGATGTCTGAATGGAGCCTTACAGGGGGGGTGATCAGTGACAGGGGGGTGATCACCCTGATTACCCTGATCACCCCCTGTCATTGATAACCCCCCTGTAAGGCTCCATTCAGACGTCCGCATGCGTTCTGTGGATCCGATCCATGTATCCATGGATCCGTAAAAAATCATGCGGATGTCTGAATGGAGCCTTACAGGGGGGTGATCAATGACAGGGGGGTGATCAGGGAGTCTATATGGGTGATCACCCCCCTGTCCTTGATCACCCCCCCCCCTGGTAAGGCTCCATTCAGACATTTTTTTTGGCACAAGTTAGCGGAAATTTTTTGTTTGTTTTTGTTTATGTTTTTTCTTACTAAGTCTCATATTCTACTAACTTGTGTCAAAAAATAAAATCTCACATGGACGCACCATACCCCTCACGGAATCCAAATGCGTAAACATTTTTAGACATTTATATTCCAGACTTCTTCTCACGCTTTAGGGCCCCTAAAAAGCCAGGGCAGTATAAATACCCCACATGTGACCCCATTTCGGAAAGAAGACACCCCAAGGTATTCGCTGAGGGGCATATTGAGTCCATGAAAGATTTAAATTTTTGTCCTAAGTTAGCGGAAAGTGAGACTTTGTGAGAAAAAAACAAAAAAAAATCAATATCCGCTAACTTATGCAAAAAAAAAAAAATTCTAGGAACTCGCCATGCCCCTCATTGAATACCTTGGGGTGTCTTCTTTCTAAAGTGGGGTATTTATACTGCCCTGGCTTTTTAGGGGCCCGAAAGTGTGAGAAGAAGTCTGGGATCCAAATGTCTAAAAATGCCCTCCTAAAAGGAATTTGGGCCCCTTTGTGCATCTAGGCTGCAAAAAAGTGTCACACATCTGGTATCGCCGTACTCAGGAGAAGTTGGGGAATGTGTTTTGGGGTGTCATTTTACATATACCCATGCTGGGTGAGAAAAATATCTTGGTCAAATGCCAACTTTGTATAAAAAAATGGGAAAAGTTGTCTTTTGCCAAGATATTTCTCTCACCCAGCATGGGTATATGTAAAATGACCCCCCAAAACACATTACCCAACTTCTCCTGAGTACGGCGATACCACATGTGTGACACTTTTTTGCAGCCAAGGTGGGCAAAGGGGCACCTTTCGGATTTCGCAGGCCATTTTTTACACATTTTGATTGCAAGGTACTTCTTACACATTTGGGCCCCTAAATTGCCAGGGCAGTATAACTACGCCACAAGTGACCCCATTTTGGAAAGAAGACACCCCAAGGTATTCCGTGAGGGGCACGGCGAGTTCCTAGAATTTTTAATTTTTTGTCACAAGTTAGCGGAAAATGATGATTTTTCTTTTTTTTTCTTTTTTCCTTACAAAGTCTCATATTCCACTAACTTGCGACAAAAAATAAAAAATTCTAGGAACTCGCCATGCCTCTCACGGAATACCTTGGGGTGTCTTCTTTCCAAAATGGGGTCACTTGTGGGGTAGTTATACTGCCCTGGCAATTTAGGGGCCCAAATGTGTGAGAAGAACTTTGCAATCAAAATGTGTAAAAAATGCCCTGCAAAATCCGAAAGGTGCACTTTGGAATATGTGCCCCTTTGCCCACCTTGGCAGCAAAAAAGTGTGACACATCTGGTATCGCCGTACTCAGGAGAAGTTGGGCAATGTGTTTTGGGGTGTCATTTTACATATACCCATGCTGGGTGAGAAAAATATCTTGGTCAAATGCCAACTTTGTATAAAAAAATGGGAAAAGTTGTCTTTTGCCAAGATATTTCTCTCACCCAGCATGGGTATATGTAAAATGACACCCCAAAACACATTCCCCAACTTCTCCTGAGTACGGCGATACCAGATGTGTGACACTTTTTTGATGCCAAGGTGGGCAAAGGGGCACATATTCCAAAGTGCACCTTTCGGATTTCACCGGTCATTTTTTACAGATTTTGATTGCAAAGTACTTCTCACACATATGGGCCCCTAAATTGCCAGGGCAGTATAACTACGCCACAAGTGACCCCATTTTGGAAAGAAGACACCCCAAGGTATTCCGTGAGGGGCATGGCGAGTTCCTAGAATTTTTTTTTTTTGTCGCAAGTTAGTGGAATATGAGACTTTGTAAGGAAAAAAGAGAAAAAAAAAAATCATCATTTTCCGCTAACTTGTGACAAAAAATAAAAAATTCTAGGAACTCGCCATGCCCCTCACGGAATACCTTGGGGTGTCTTCTTTCCAAAATGGGGTCACTTGTGGCCTAGTTATACTGCCCTGGCAATTTAGGGGCCCAAATGTGTGAGAAGTACCTTGCAATCAAAATGTGTAAAAAATGGCCTGCAAAATCTGAAAGGTGCACTTTGGAATATGTGCCCCTTTGCCCACCTTGGCAGCAAAAAAGTGTGACACATCTGGTATCGCCGTACTCAGGAGAAGTTGGGGAATGTGTTTTGGGGTGTCATTTTACATATACCCATGCTGGATGAGAGAAATATCTTGGCAAAAGACAACTTTTCCCATTTTTTTATACAAAGTTGGCATTTGACCAAGATATTTTCCTCACCCAGCATGGGTATATGTAAAATGACACCCCAAAACACATTCCCCAACTTCTCCTGAGTACGGCGATACCAGATGTGTCACACTTTTTTGCAGCCAAGGTGGGCAAAGGGGCACATATTCCAAAGTGCACCTTTTGGATTTCACCGGTCATTTTTTACACATTTTGATTGCAAAGTTCTTCTCACACATTTGGGCCCCTAAATTGCCAGGGCAGTATGACTACCCCACAAGTGACCCATTTTGGAAAGAAGACACCCCAAGGTATTCTGTGAGGGGCATGGTGAGTTCCTAGAATTTTTTATTTTTTGTCGCAAGTTAGTGGAATATGAGACTTTGTAAGAAAAAATAAAAAAAATAAAATCATCATCATTTTCCGCTAACTTGTGACAAAAAATAAAAAGTTCTATGAACTCACTATGCCCATCAGCGAATACCTTAGGGTGTCTACTTTCCGAAATGGGGTCATTTGTGGGGGTTTTCTACTGTTTGGGCATTGTAGAACCTCAGGAATCATGACAGGTGCTCAGAAAGTCAGAGCTGCTTCAAAAAGCGGAAATTCACATTTTTGTACCATAGTTTGTAAATGCTATAACTTTTACCCAAACCATTTTTTTTTTTCCCAAACATTTTTTTTTTATCAAAGACATGTAGAACAATAAATTTGGCGAAAAAATTTATATATGGATGTCATTTTTTTGCAAAAAAATCGTTACATTTTGATTAATAACAAAAAAAAGTAAAAATGCCAGCAGCAATGAAATACCACCAAATAAAAGCTCTATTAGTGAGAAGAAAAGGAGGTAAAATTCATTTGTATGGTAAGTTGCATGACCGAGCGATAAACGGTGAAAGTAGTGTAGTGCCGAAGTGTAAAAAGTGCTCTGGTCATGAAGGGGGTTTCACCTAGCGGGGCTGAAGTGGTTAAAGGGCAACTCCCCAAAATCAAAGCATTATTTGAAAATAAAAGTCTCTGAGTTGCCATCTTGTGAACATTTTTTGTGATATTCTATTTAGAATTTTAGGTATTATGATTTACTAAATGTGAAAAGCCCACCATTATACCTCAGAGCAAAGTCAGTCACACTTTTTGTGTATGGGGACCTGATGAGGATAGGAACCTGATCTTTTGTCCTCAGGGGGGCTCAGTAACAGCCAGGAGTGTCTGACAGTGTCTCTCTTATCCCCATTCAGAACATATGCCACCTCAATCAAGAAACAGGAATATTGTAGCTATAGGCATAGGGAGAGTTTATAATTTCCCAACGCCAGCTTTCCGGAGTAAAAAAAAGTTCCTAAATTTAGGTGCAAGTGATGTTTGGTATATGCCACCCTATGAGCCTTTTTATGCACCCCATTATCTTACTTGTCTTGGCAGCATGGATTTTTCCTTTCCTTGTGCATAACCTTACATTTATCTGTATAAAATATCATTTGCCACTTTCTGCCCAAGTCTCCAATCTACCCAAATCCATTTTAGAAGCATACTCTCCCTTTTTGTTATAATCATATTACACAGTTTTGTATAATCTGAATATGTTGATATTTTACTGTTCCATCCCATCACAAGATCATTCATAAATATATTAAAGAGAATACGGCCCAATACTGACATCTCTGGTACTCCACTGGTAACGACCATATCTGAGTTTGTATCATTAATAACCACCCACCAAGTCAGTTACTTTACCACTTACACAAATTTCAATCAGTCCAAAGATTTGCGTTTTATGTACAAATCATTCATGTGGCACAGCATTGAATGCCTTGAAAAATCCCAGATATTTGTCATCTAATGACTCACTCAGTCCAGTCTAGTACTTACCTTTTCATAGAAACTGGTCAATTAGTTTTATAGGACTGTTCCTTCATAATACATGTATTTTCATTGAGATACTCCATGATAGCGTCTCTTAGAAAACCTCAAAACAATTTACAGATATAGAGGTTAAACTTACTGGCCTGTAGTTTCCAGGCTCACTTTATTAATATTTGAGAGAAATTCTATGGCACAACAATTTTGACTGATATTACAGTGTAGTTTTATTAATTCTGAATGAATATAACTACACTGTAATATCAGTCAAATTGTTGTGCCATAGAATTTCTCTCAGATATTTACTTATCCCTCTGTGAGCACCCACGTGCAAGAAGGTGTGCAGATCTCAATTGCCAAAGCACTTTATGAATATTGGCACCATATCTCAGGTTGAATAGCATCATATGTCCTGTCTACATAATGTGTCCTTAAAGCGTTTCTATATCCTATCAACATAGTGCTCAACTGGGATCTAATATGTCAACTAAATGACTCTTTACTGGGTGACTTTATATATTTAAGTACATCAGAATATCTAATAATTATCGCATGTAAAGATGCATTATGCACTTCCTTTGTGATCAAGATGATGTTGTTGAACAAGTGATCGAATTGCTGAATCATAGGTATTATCAAAGTGTGTAAAACTACCCTAGTACAACATTTAATATAGACTAATAGTTTCCCAAAAGCCGGAGTGGTGGGTTATACATACTGAGATGATAATAGCAATGATTTAGTTGATCTAGTTTATTTTTTAAGGCAAACAGTATATACATACATTCCTAATAATAATATAAATCTTCAGACCCAAAATGAACAAAAGAAAGTCATACTTTTCCAAATGAACAGTATGGTAAGAGTACACTTAAATATTGGCTGTGTGTAAGAAACGGACTCAGAATAAATATACTTTCCAGTCTGTAAAAATCAAGGGTCCAGTTAGCCTACCAGCCTATTGTGGGGTGTGCCCAGTTTTTAATACAATAATAATGCTAGCAACAACATGGCTAGCGAGACTCCACAACCACATCTCAAAGGGGTATTTCCATCTTAGACATTGATGGCATATCACTAGGATATGCCATCAATGTAAGATAGCTGCGAGTCCCACCTCTGGTACCAGCACCTATATTGAAAACAAGGCCTCTTAAAGTAAAGGGAGAGTAGCCTTGCATGTGCTGCCACTCTCCATTCACTGTTATGGGACTTCCAAAAAAAGCTGGCTTAGCTATTTCTGATAGTCTCACAGTGGGAAATGGAGAGGTAGCCATGCATGCCTGGTGCATTCTCCATTCACCGCTATAGGACCTCTAAAAAAAAGCCAAGTGGGCTCACTTGGCTATTTTCAGAACTTCTAAAATGTTGAATGGAGAGCAGTTCTCACATATGCGTTTTGCTCTCCCTCACTTCTGGGGGCCCGTTCTGGAGATAGAAGCAGGACCAAGAGGTGGGACCTGCACCTATCTGACATTGATACCATGTCATAGCATATAGCATATACTATTAATGTCTGAGATGCAAATACTCCTTTAAGCTGAGGAGTGGATCATTTAAAGTTTCACTTGAATACAGCTTAACTGCAACAGCAGTTAGAGCCAAGGCATAGACATGAGTGGCACTGTTTCTTTTAAACTAAATTTTTATTTTTTTATCATCTCGTGCAAAGCTTAGGGGAAGATTTCTAAAAACATTTGTAAAGAAAAACTGTCTTAGTTGCACATCACAACCAATCAAATTGATTATTGCATTTTCCAAAGTGGCTCTGTAAAATAAAAGGTGGAATCTGATTGGTCGCAATAGGCAACTGAGACAGTTTTTCTTTACACAAATTTTGAGAATTCTTCCCCTTAATCTCCTTGACCAACCAACCAGGGTAGCCATAGTTGTGTATGATGTGTTCACTGATGGTGGATGATTATTTGGATACAAGACAAAGGAAAATGTTTATAAATACAATTGCAAAAGGAGGGCAAGGCATTATAGTCACATGCAGTGTGGCAGAGTATATCGTGGATTAAGCTACACACATTTTTTTCAGTCAATGCAACCATTTTTGTCAAGCTCTGTTGAAAATGTTATGTGAATAAGGCCTGGCAAGCCATTCCCAGGAAAAAGAGAATCTGCTATGTTGTACTTCTCCATTTGTTCATACAGCCAGGTCCATAAATATTGGGACATCAACACATTTCTAACATTTTTGGCTTTAACTGCAGACTGTCAGCTTTAATTTGAGGGTATTTACATCCAAATCAGGTGACCATGTAGGAATTACAACAGTTTGCATATGTGCCTCCCACTTGTTAAGGGACCCAAAGTAATGGGACAATTGGCTTCTCAGCTGTTCCATGGCCAGGTGTGTGTTATTTCCTCATTATTCCAATTACAATGAGCAGATAAAAGGTCCAGATTTCATTTCAAGTGTCTTATTTGCATTTGGAATCTGTTGCTGTTAACTCTCAAGATGAGATCCAAAGAGCTGTCACTATCAGTGAAGCAAGACATCATTAGGCTGAAAAAACAAAACAAACGCATCAGAGAGATAGCAAAAACATTAGGCGTGGCCAAAACAACTGTTTGGAACATTCTTAAAAAGAAGGAACGCATCGATGAGCTCAGCAACACCAAAAGACCCGGAAGACCGAAAACAACTGTGGTGGATGACCGAAGAACACCCTTCACAACAGTTGGTCAGATCAAGAAAACTCTCCAGGAGGTAGGTGTATGTGTGTCAAAGTCAACAATCAAGAGAAGACTTCACCAGAGTGAATACAGAGGGTTCACCACAAGATGTTAACCATTGGTGAGCCTCAAAAACAGGAAGGCCAGGTTAGAGTTTGCCAAACAACATCTAAAAAAGCCTTCACATTTCTGGAACAACAGCCTATGGACAGTTGAGACCAAGATCAGCTTGTACCAGTGATGGGAAGAGAAGAGTATGGAGAAGGAACTGAACTGCTCATGATACTAAGCATACCACCTCATCAGTGAAGCATGGTGGTGGTAGTGTCATGGCGTGGGCATGTATGACTGCCAATTGAACTGGTTCTCTTGTATTTATTGATGATGTGACTGCTGACAAAAGCTGCAGGATGAATTCTGAAGTGTTTTGGGCAATATTATCTGCTCATATTGAGCCAAATGCTTCAGACCTCATTGGACGGCAGATGGACAATGACCCAAAGCGTACTGCAAAAGCAACCAAAGAGTTTTTTAAGGGAAAGAAGTGAAATGTTATGCAGTGGCCAAGTCAATCACCTGACCTGAATCCGATCGAGCATGCATTTCACTTGCTGAAGACAAAACTGAAGGGAAAATGCCCCAAGAACAAGCAGGAACTGAAGACAGTTGCAGTAGAGGCCTGGCAGAGCATCACAAGGGATGAAACCCAGCGTCTGGTGATGTCTATGCGTTCCAGACTTCAGGTTGTAATTGACTGCAAAGGATTTGCAACCAAGTATTAAAAAGTTAACGTTTGATTTATGATTATTATTCTGTCCCATTACTTTTGGTCCCTTAACAAGTGGGAGGCACATATGCAAACTGTTGTAATTCCTACACCGTTCACCTGATTCGGATGTAAATACCCTCAAATTAAAGCTGACAGTCTTCAGTTAAAGCACATCTTGGTCGTTTCATTTCAAATCCATTGTGGTAGTGTAAAGAGCCAAAAATGTTAACATTGTGTCGATGTCCCAATATTTATGGACCTGACTGTATGTTACTTCATATTTCATCAACTTCCCGAAATTGAGATGCACAGGAGATGTTTGACGGCCCTAACTACTTCTACATCTGTTCAAATGACATTGTCACGGACGGAAGGGAAGAGTGCAGCCCTGATATTCATCCGCACCTCTATCCCTACTTACTTGCACGGCCCGTCCTAACTGACAGCGTACAACTTGGCGGCAGTCCCTCGCTTAGATACGTGGAGGGGCCTAAAGAAGATAAGAGGAGTACAAATTCAAGGAAGCCAAAGTCAAAGTCGGGAGGTCACGCAGTTACACAGGGAGCAACACAATAACAAGGTCAAAACAATCCGAAGTCAGAAGCCAAGATGTCACTTCATTTCTAGGGAGGTCACAGGGTCAAGGTAAAAAGCAAAGCTGAGGTCCAAACACATGAAAGACACAATATGCTTTAAGGGAGGATGGTCTTACCCATTCCAGAATAGCCTGCACCTTTACCGGATCCATCCTAAAGGATTGGGGTGTGAGAATATATCCCAAAAATAAACTTTCCTGTACCTCAAAGACGCACTTTTCACCTTTAGCAAATAGTTGGTTCTCACGAAGAACCTCCAGTACCTGTCTAATGTTGCTAATGTGAGAATCCCAGTCAGGCGAATAAATCAAGATATCATCCAAATACACAACCATAAATTTCCCAATAAATTGTCTAAAAATATCATTGACAAAATTTTGGAAAACCGCCAGGGCATTACTTAATCAAAATGGCATCAACAAATATTTATAAAGGCCCTCAGGGGTATTAAAGGCCCCTCCTTGATTCAAATAAGATTGTAGGCCCCCTTGAGATTGAGTTACCAGTGAGCTCCAAGAACTTGATTGAACAGGCAAAGAGTACAGATTTTTAACAGTAATCTTGTTTAATTCCCTGTAATCAATACAAGGTCTCAGCCCCCCATCTTTTTTCTCAACGAAGAAAAATCCGGCCCCCATAGTAGACACCGAGGGTCTAATATGACATTTTTGTAAACTCTCCTTCAAATAATCCCTCATAGACTTCCGTTCAGGGCCGGACAAATTATAAATACGACCCCTAGGGTACTTAGATTCTGGATTAAGCTTGATGGCACAATCATACAGTCTATGAGGGGGAAGGAACTTAACATCGGACGTGGAAAAAACATTAGCGAAGTCACTGATGTAGGGGGGAGAGTTTTCGACTCAGAAGTGATTCCAGCCTGAATAACAGGTAGACAGTGTGCATTACATTTGGGTCCCCATTTCTCTAATTCACCAGTGGACCAGTTAATGACTGGGTTATGAACCTGGAGCCAAGGCATGCCCAAAACTATCTCTATGGGTAAAATTTTTAATATAAAAAAAGAACAATTTTCTGTATGACAAACCCCCACAGTCAAAGTGTCATGGTGGAGAGTGGGGGAAACTCCCCACTGTATAGTCGGAACTGTTACTAGGCCAGACTACAGTAAAGAGAGCAGGCCACAACCTATAGCCGCCCTAATCCTGACCCTGATCTCCTGTCCGCATGAGTGAACCCTGAAGGTGGGAGGGCTCATGCACTGGAACCTGGATCCTGCTGACCCTGACGGTCCCTGGCATAGGGGTCAGGAATAGGAGACAACCGGTTCCTCAGGGACTCAGGCGAACTGGAGTCTCCAGCTGCCTAGTAACAGATGAAAAGGAAAAGACCACATGCAGCAACTGGATCGGCAGGTAAGAACACCGGAAAACTCATTTACCTGCCGCTGCCACCACAACTGAAATCCGTGCATATGAACCAGAGCCCACACACCAAACAGGGCACAACACATACAACGCATACAGGAAACCAGCATACCAGTTGCTGCCTAGACCCCCATACAGCAAGGTGCACGGCAGCCCCAGGCAACGCTGCATACTGGCTTATGGTTCACCCCTCGGGGAAACCAGCCCCCTCACGGAGGTACAACATACAACAGGGGAAATATCTAGCAGACATGCTGGAAACAACATAAACAGACCAGACAGTCACAACACACTAGACATAATACACCCTGGACAAAACCCACACCAAACAACAAAGGGTAGGATGGGAAGGAGAAACTGGGAAGACCTGGATGACCACAAGGCTGGCCCTCACTGGACAGATGGTAAGGCCAGGAGCAGTGAACCACCAGCACACACCAAGCCTGGAGGAACACTGAGCTACAGGCATCCAGCAGAAGCTAAATAGCCAGAAGCGACCACACCCACACCAAGAACACACATTAATCCCAAGTTAACCAAACACAAGGAAGCAACTGAAGGGGAATTGCACACACAAGCAAAAGGCAACAGGTTGCCACAGGCAACAGCATGCGTGGCAAGCAAGTCACGGTGCACACAGCAAAACCCATGACACTGCCACAACATGCCAAAACAGCAACACGTTGCCACCAGCAACAGCAAGCGTGGGAACAGTGTCACGGCGTACACCATAGGCCGTGACACAGTTACCTCAGGAATACAAAATTCCACAGTTCCGCCTATCAAAGGAGTAGAGTCAATAGCAATAATGTGGATAAGGTTAGGAAGAGACAATATGGGTACCCCAATTGAAAGTGCAAAATTATGGTCAATAAAATTGGAGGTGGACCCAGGATCAACAAACGCCTTCCCAGAACCCCTACAAGAGCCCAGATAAATAATCACCATCACTAATACATTTTCTTTAACAAATTCTGGGAGTACCTTATCCTTCAGGACATCCCGTCGTGAGGATCTCCTGAAGTGAGGAGTCTTAGGGCATTGTCATACCCAGTGATCAGATTCTCCACAATAAAAGTAGGCACCCCTCTGACATCTCTGATCCCTTCTGGTCACTCCAAGCTGTATGGGCTCTTCGGGATGATTCTTTAACTTGACCCCCATGGGTAAGGAGTCTGACTTGACCACCACCTATGGAAAGGTCAGATGTTCTCTTTGTCTTTCCCTGATACGTCGGTCCAGTCTGACAGCCAAAGTCATAGTCTGCTTTAAGGTGTCAGGGCAGGGATAACTGACCAACATGTCATTTAGACCTTCAGACTTTCAGAGAGTCCTGATCTAAACTGACACTTAAGCGCTGATTCATTCCAGCCAGAGGGAACACACCAATTCCGGAACTGAGTGCAGTATTCCTCCACTGGTCTGTCTGGGTGAGAGACTTCAACTGGGATTCTGCCACGGTCGATTTATCGGGTTCATCATATAACACCCCTAAGGCCAGAAAAAAACACTTCAACAGAAACCAGACAAGAGGAGTCCATGGGGAGGGAATAGGCACATTCTTGTGGGTCCACCTGCAACAAAGAGATAATAATTCAGACTCTTTGCTGTTCTGAACCCAAAAAATAAGGGCGTAAATGAAAAAACGTACAGCTTTCTTTAAACGTTAGAAAACACTTGAGAGCCCCTAAAAAATGATCAGGCAGCGTAACATGGGGCTCGAGATTCTGAAAGGAGGAAGTCACAATAGGTGGGGTCCAAACCGATTCCTGCTGTTGTAGCCTTTCTGCCAATTCCTGCACCATTTTGCCAAGATTATGGACCTGGATCAGTAAGCACTCGCAGAGGGTCCATAATATAGGTAAGGCCTGTGATTCTGTCACGGACGGAAGGGAAGAGTGCAGCCCTGATAGCCACCCGCACCTCTATCCCTACCTACTTGCACTGCCTGTCCTAACCGACGGCGTACAACTTGGTGGCAGTCCCTCGCTTAGATATGTGCAGGGGCCTAAAGAAGATAAGAGGAGTACCGTAACAGAGTCAATGAAGCCAAAGTCAAAGCCGGGAGGTCACACAGGTACACAGGGAGCAACACAATAACAAGGTCAAAACAATCCGAAGTCAGAAGCCAAGATGTCATGTCAATTCCAGGGACATCACAGGGTCGAGCTCAAAAGCAAAGCCAAGGTCCAAACACACGAAATACATAATATGCGAAAATGCTTGTGAGGGTAGCAAGGCCAATCACAGGCAACCTGTGGCCAGCAGGCTGCCAGTTTAAATAGCCCCGATTGGTGAGTCACGTCACATGGCCAGTGTCACTTGACTCGCATCACACATCTCAACACAGCTGAGCGCCAAAGGTTATCACACCCTTTAACAAGTACCTTTGGCTTAGTAAACCATTCATGTCTGTTACGGGGAGCCGGCGATGCGCTCTCCCTTCGCAGCGCTGCCGGCTTCCCGGGCAGGTAGAGGAGCGAGGATGTGGCTGGCGTCTTCGTCTCCACAGTAACCAGGGGGCAGGCAGGACGCCAGCCACGCTGAACATCCTCTTCCTCCTCTTCTGCTCATCCACGCTGAACAGATGGAATTAAACTTGGGTACTACCCTCTGTAGCAGAGGCAACCGTATCCTGCCCCTCCTCCTCCTCCTCATTATTATACAATTTGCGCTGAGAAGACTAACTGAGGGTGGTCTGGCTATCACCCTGTGTAATGTCTTCCCCCATTTCCACCTTTTCCACATGCAAAGCATTGGCCTTAATTGTGAGTAGCAAGCGTTTGAGTAGACACAGGTGACGCTGATAATAACGTTATCATCGCTCACCATCTGTGTTGATTCCTCAAAGTTTCTTAAAACCCCGCAGAGGTCGGACATCCATGCCCACTCCTCGCTTGTGAAGAGCAAAAGCTGGCTGGAAAGGCGATGACCATGTTGCAGCTGGTATTCCACTACTACCCTCTGCTGCTCACAAAGCCTGGCCAACATGTGGAACCTCAAGTTCGAGCACGTCCTTTCGTCGCACAACAGTCGGTCAGCTGGCAATTGTAAGCGCTGCTGCAGCGTTGACAGACCGGCAGAAGCTGTCAATAACTTGCGGAAATGGGCACACACACGGCGCACCTTCACCAGTAGCTCAGGCAAATTGGAATAGGTTTTGAGAAACCGCTGAACCACTAAGTTTAAGACGTGGGCTAGGCATGGGATGTGTGTGAGCTTGCCGAGCTCCAAAGCCGCCACCAATTTGCGGCCATTATCAGACACAACCATGCCTGGTCCTAGGTTGAGTGGCGAGAGCCACAGTTCAGTATGGTCCCTTATCCCCTGTCCTGTTTGTTACCTAAGCAGACCAGCTTAAGCACGGCCTGTTGACACTTCCCCACTGCAGTGATACACTGCTTCCAGCTACCGACTCATAGCTGATTGATGCTGCAAGAGGATAATTCTGAGGTGGAGGAGGAGGCGGAGGAGGAGAAGTGGGGGTTGGAGCCACTAACGTAGGTGGTGGCGGAAACCCTGATGGAATTAGGGCCAGCAATCTTTGGCGTCGGTAGCACCGGTGCCTACCCAGGGTACGACTCACTCCCGGCCTCCACAACATTCACCCAGTGTGCCGTCAGGGAAATGTAGCGTCCCTGGCCAGAAGCACTTGTCCATGTGTCAGTGGTTAAGGGCTCTTTCACACAACCGTTTTTTTTTTTTCCGTTTACGGGCAGTTTTTTGCATTCCGTATACGGTCCGCATACCGAACCATTCATTCCAATGGTTCCGCAAAAAAAACTGAATGTACTCCGTATGCATTCTGTTTCCGTATTTCCATTTTTCCGTTCCGTTGAAAGATAGAACATGTCCTATTATTGCCCGCAAATCACGTTCCGTGGCTCCATTTAAGTCAATGAGTCCGCAAAAAAAACTGAACACGTACGGAAACGCATCTGTATGTCTTCTGTATCCGTTCCGTTTTTGCGGAACCATCTATTGAAAATTTTATGCCCAGCCCAATTATTTATATGTCATTACTGTATACGCCATACGGAAAAACGGAACAGAAAAACAGAACATAAACACAACGGAAACAAAAAACAGAACAACGGATCCGTAAAAAACGGACCGCAAAACACTGAAAAAGCCATACGGTCGTGTGAAAGAGGCCTAAGTAGATCTTCCTAGTAACTGCGTTGGTCAGGGCACGTTTGATGTTATGGGACACATGCTGGTGTAAGGCGGGCACGGCACACCGTGAAAAATAGTGGCGGCTGGGGACTTCAGTATCCACAAGCCTAAATGGCAACATTTCTAGGGCCAGTACTTTGGAAAGTTGCGCATTTAGTGCTATGGCCTGTGGGTGGGTGGCTGGGTATTTGCGCTTGCGTTCAAATGCCTACAGTAAGGACATTTGTACGCTGCACTGGGACACGGAAGTGGATGTGGTCACTGATGGTGTTTGCAAAGGTCCAGGTGCAGGGAGGGAGGCATCCGGGCCTGCACCTTCGACAGGGGATTGGCCAGCACATAACACGGGGGAAGAGGAGGCAGTGGTGTGACCTGCAGACACAGATTGTGGACCCAGGCATTCGGCCCACCTATTACGGTGCTTTGATGCCATGTGGCGGATCATGCTGGTGGTGGGGAGGTTGCTAGTGTTCATGCCCCTGCTCATACAATTCTTTTGTCATCCGCAATTTTTCTCAAAAAAGCGCCAGACTGCCGAACACCTACCCCTTGGCAGGGGAGATTTCCGCAAGGATGTGCTCCGGGGAACAGTTGCGGGCCTGTTTAGTGTGGCCCGCCTTCTCCTTTTTGCCACCCCACTGCCTTTTTCAGCCTGTTGCGGTGCTGTAGATCCCTCCCCCTCTGTACTGCTGTCCTTGCTCGGCTTGCCACCTTCCCAGGTTGGGTCAGTGACTTCATCGTCTACCACCTCCTCTTCTACTTCTTTACTTTGCTCATCCTCCTGACTTGCTGACCTAACAACCTCAGTTATTGACAACTGTGTCTCATCCTCATCATCAACCTCTTGAGACACTAATTGCCGTTGACTTATTGGTAACTGTGTCTCATCGTCAGCATCCACCTCATGAAACACTAATTGCCATTCCCCACCGTCATCTTCTTGTGACTGTGGATGCTCAAGAGTTTGGGAATCAGGGAACAAGATCTCATGTCCCTCTTCAAGCGTGCTTGTCGAGAGGCCCAAATTAAGGAATGGCGCTGTGTGGGATCACTTGTTTGGCAAGACTCTCCATGGTGGGAGAAAGGAGGATCAGGGTGAGGATTGTGTTGACCAGACTGAGATTGGACTTGGTGGAAGGCAGGGTGGTGCTTAACCACAGGGCCGGTGTAAGGATTTTTGCCAACACAAGTGAAGCTGCATTTTGGAGCCCCCGTCCCACCTCGAAGCTCACCTGGCCCTGGTCCCATCTGCAGCAGCTGGCTTCTCCTCTGTGTGGTCCGGGTATCTTCTCTCAGCTTCAGACAATCGCTGGTTTTTCGCCCTCTAAGACGCACCTTTCCATTACACCTCAGGTCAGACCAGCAATCAGACCCCCAATGCCTCAGATAACACCTCTATGTCAGACATCAGCCCCCATCCATCAGCCCCCCATGTCAGCCATCATGCCCCCATGTCCGCCATCATGCCCCCATGTCAGCCATTAGCCCCCCATGTCAGCCTTCAGCCCCCATGTAAGCCATCATGCCTCCATGTCAGCCATAAGCCCCTTATGTCACATTTCTCCGCCTCCATGTCAAATCACCCCCCTATGTCACATTACCCCTCCATGTCACATTTCTCCCCCTCCATGTCACATTTCCCCCCCTCTATGTCACATTTCTCCCCCTCCTTTTTACATAATCCCCTCTGTTACATCACCACCATGTCACATTTCTCCCCCTCCATGTCACATTTCAGACACAGTCAGCTCCAGTCCCTGCTGCCGCCTGCCGCCGCTGCACCACTCGCCAGTCCCACCCCCCTGGCCTGGCCCCGTGACCGAGTTGCCATGCTGCCAGGCCTGTGCCGTTCTGTGAATGAGGGCTGGGGCCGCACGGCGCATGCAGGTTGGGGGCGGGCAGCCGGCGGCGCTGCGGCGCAACTCACAAGTAAGTGATTTAAAAAAATAATAATAAAAAAAAAAAAGAAGGTTAATTTTTCCGCCCTCCCCCAGGGTGCACCCTAAGGCAGCCGCTTGGTCTGCCTTATGGTAGCGCCGGCTGAAAGCATTATCTGCTGCAATCCAACCCACCACCTGGTCGCACTGGTCTGACTTCAAGAGCGTTGTCCTGCGCCGCCCTGCAACCTAGGAAATGAAGCAAGGTATCGTGGATGATTGTTTTTCTTGTGCTCTGGCAGCAGGCACAGTTTCAACGCGCCCAGAGCCACGGCCTGTGCGTGCACCATCAGCATCACAGACACTTTCCTGTCCCTTACTGCTCGCCTTCTTTATATTAAATGTTATATATGCTTGAAAGTATGTCACACGTACAGTAGCATAGGATTGATAAGTGTATACGCTAAAAAAAATAAAAATAAAAAAGGTATTTGGGATGCGCACACGTTACACAGGAGAAATACAGCAGATAATGTTGCTGATGTCAGCAGAGGCTAATATAAAATTACAGGGAATGTCATAGGTATTTTGGATGTGGAAACATTACACAGGAGAAATACGGCACATAATGTCGTTGATATCACCAGCGGCTAATATATTATTACAGGGAATGTCACAGGAATTTGGGATGTGGAAACGTTACGCAGCAGATGTACCCCAGGTAATGTCACTGTCCGCAGTGGACACCGTCTACGGAAAAAGTACACTGGATGTCACTGATATTTTTGGGATGTGCACACGTTACACAGGAGATGTAGCTCAGCTAATGTCACTGTCTACAGCAGACACCGTCTACGGAAAAAGTACACTGGATGTCACTGAGATTTTTGGGATGTGCACACGTTACACAGGAGATGTAGCGCAGATAATTTCACTGTCTGCAGCGGCCTAACTATTCCACCTTATTTAGCGCAGGATGCACTGAAAATAGATATTGCTGCTGCAACAAACAACAATAGTCCTTAAAAGGACTTTTGGGTCTCTGACAAGTTTTTCTACTGAGAAAAAATATATATTCACTCCCTACACTATCTTTCCCTTCCTCAGCACAGCTCTCCCTGACTAACACTGAGCCAAACACATGTCATCCGTGTTATATAGCACCTGATGACGCTTTCCGGCAAGCCAATCACTGTAATGCCAGTACCCAACATGGCTACGGCATTACAGTGAAGGGCAGTACTTACCTGCACATTTATTGGCTGCGTAGCAGGCAACAAACGTGCGGGGAGGATACTCGAGCATTGCGCTTCAGCACATAAGGTATTCGGCCGAATACCGCCATGTGCCAAGCATCGAGATGCTCTAGCCGAACTGGTGTTCGGCCGAGCATGCTCGATCAACACTAGTAAAGAAGCTTTCTTTATCCCTGATCATTGCCCGCTCTATCGTCACATGTGAAAGAGCCCTTAGGCACACACACCAATGTAGTGCACATAAGACAATGCTTGATGCCATCATTTGTTATTAAATCTTTATTTTCTGAACTGTCTCTTATCTATATGTCCTATGTTCTCCCTTATACACTTAGGATGAATAGTATTATTAAAAAAGAAAATTAATTTTGCAGTGACAAACGACAGAGTCCTGAAAGACTAAAGAATTCTTCTGGGGCCAATTCCTACACGTTCCTGGTCTCCAAAGACACACACACCTCCTTATCCAATATGACAGTATTAAGCTTGCTATGCTTTTTAAAGACTTTATTTAGCAACTGTAACACATAGGTCTGCAAGTCTGAGAAAGCTGTCAAGCCGTATTGCTCTCTAGTTGCTGAAAATGCTGATTTTGTTTCTTGTCACATACTTACACACACACTTGCCCATATGACATTGCGTATTTGTTTTGTAAACTCTTCTGAAACCAAGAAAGGAATCATTAACATATAATGACCGCCATTATTTTTATTGCATGTTTGAAGTGCTACGGTATTTAAGAATATGAAAATTAAATATAAGGGGCTCATAAGCATCTCAGTGGTAGAATTTGTTTTTGAAGTGTTTAAATAGCCCTTCACCCACAGGGTACAATAGCCATGAATTAGTAAATCAGACCTTAGAGGGATAGCCATTTGATGACTATTAGTGATGAGCGGCAGGTGCCATATTCGATTTTGACGAAATTTGTGAATATTCGATAGAATATTCGTTTCATATTCGTCGAAATGTATTCGTCATATTCCTCAAAACTAAGATAACGAAGTATTCTCCATCTTTGTTTTAGCTACCTATTCGTCAACTTCGCTAATTCTAGCAATCAAATAGGAAAGTTGACTATAGAGACAGCTGTGTTTAATTCACTATGCGATTATATTATTATATTTTTATATATATATAAATAGAATAATTATAATAATTATCAAGCATTATAATTATTCTATTTATTAAAAAAAAGTAATATAATCGCATAGCGAATTAAACACAGCTGTCTCTATAGTCAACTTTTCTATTTCATTGCTAGAATTTGCGAAGTTGACGAATATGGAGCTAAAACGAAGATGGAGACTATTTCGTTATCTTCGTTTTGAGTAATATGGCGAATACATTTGTCATATTCGTCATCTTCGTTAATTCTACCAAGCCAACCATAGTAAACCAGGTCTAAGTTGAAATCGCAATGCGATGACTTCACGTTATATAAATCGCATTGCGATTTCAATTTAGAGCTGGGTTTCTAATGGGTCAGCTTGCTAGAATTAACGAAGTTAATGAATATGGAATATAGCAGTGCTAAGTTGAAATCACAATTCGATTAATATAACTTGAAGTCATCGCATTGCGATTTCAACAGCACTGCTATATTCCATATTCATCAACTTTGTTAATTCTAGCAAGCTGACCCATTAGAAACCCAGCTCTAAGTTGAAATCGCAATGCGATTAATATAACTTGAAGTAATCGCATTGCGATTTCAACTTAGCACTGCTATATTCCATAGTCGTTAATTCTATCCTAATATGTAATATAGCAGTGCTAAGTTGTAATCGCAATGCGATTAATATAACTTGAATTAATCGCATTGCAATTTCAACTTAGACCTGGTTTACTATGGTTGGC
This sequence comes from Bufo gargarizans, assembly GCF_014858855.1. NCBI lineage: Eukaryota > Metazoa > Chordata > Amphibia > Anura > Bufonidae > Bufo > Bufo gargarizans. The sequence continues at coordinate 159,729,714 of NC_058086.1, forward strand.
TTGGTGGAATTAGCAAAGATGACGAATATGACTAATGTATTCGTCATATTCCTCAAAACGAATCAAATAGGAAGGTTGACTATAGAGACAGCTGTGTTTAATTCGCTATGCAATTGCTATGCTTTTTTTTTTATAAATAGAATCATTATAATAATCAAGTATTATAACTATTCAATTTTTTTTTTAAAAGCAAAGTAATATTATCGCATAGCGAATTAAAAACTTCGCTGTCTCTATAGTCAACTTTCCTATTTGATTGCTAGAATTAGCGAAGTTGACGAATATGGAGCTAAAACGAAGATGGAGAATATTTCGTTAACTTCGTTTTGAGGAATATGACGAATACATTCGTCATATTCGTCATCTTTGCTAATTATACCAAGCCAACTATAGTAAACCAGGTCTAATTTGAAATCGCAATGCGATTACTTCAATTTATATTAATCGCATTGTGATTTCAATGTAATTCTCAAATCCGACAGTACATTCTAGTATGGAGACGTTCCCATGGTGATGGGGACGCTCCATGAGCATGGAAGTCGGCAGAAGCGGCAACGGGCACTGTCTGGAGCAGCCAGGAATCCTAAGGACAGGTAAGAACTACTTTTGGGAAGTTGGAAAGAAATAATATAACAAAAAAAAAAAACGAATATTTGAAATAGCGAATTTATAGCACTATATTCGAAATATTCGCGAATTAGCGAAGTGCCGATATTCACAAAAAAAATTCAATATTCGAATATTCGCGCTCAACACTAATGACTATGTTATTTTACTCACAGACATGTCGCCGTTATTCTGCTTTGTTGAACACGTGATAACGTATAATAATGCAGTCATATCACATGTCACTAAATGACGCACATCATAAACTCGCTTTGTTATTATCAGGTATATCAGGGGTCAGCAACCTGTGGCCCATTCACTTCAATGGGGTCGCAAAAGATGCGGACAGCACACCATGTGGTGTCCGTATGTCCATTCCGTGGCATCTGCAAATGAAAATAACATGTCCTATTCTTTTCCGCATTACGGGTAGGACTGTTCTGTTCTACATTTGCAGACTTTATTATTTTAAAGCATTCTGAGTATAAAAAAATAAACTATATGAGAGACATTTATCAAACACCCACATTTTACACCGGTATATGATTTCCCCTGCACTGCCAGGGGATGCGCCTAATTTATGACGAGACGCAGGCCTTATCATAAATTAGGTGCATCCCCTGATGGTCAGTGCACATAGAGTGAAATCTACTCCAGTAGATTTTAATCATCATTTACGTCAGGAAACAGGGGTAAAGGATAGTGAATGTCCTGGGGCCTCTACACCCCACACCACCCTCGCCACTTCTCAGAGGGAGGGTGGTGTAAAAACACTGTGTGAGCCCAAATTTTGGCACACGGGTGTTCAAAAGGTCACAAAATTAGTGCATGCAACTGTTTTGCTCCAGGTTCTGATGTTGGGGGTCTGATTTGTTACAAATTAATTCATCATGAATCGCTATAAATCAGGTATACCCAGGCGACTCTACCTTAGGGTACGGCACACAGAGCGGCCGTGTTGCAGCCATGTTGTGGTGAAGAAGCACATGGCCAATTAGACATCAGCTGCATTTCATTAAATAATGAAGACCGCATTGTATAGTCCTTCTTCATTGCTAATGGCTGCGCTGCAACTTTAATGCACCTTTAAACAGGGGCTGTTGCTGGTTTGGGGTTTGGCTGGTTAAGTGGGAGGACAATATGCAAATTATTGCTGTTCTTGCCTACGATCTCCTGCAGGTTATTTGAAGGTAAACACAGAATATTAATGTCACACTTCGGCGTGGGAGGGAAACACCACACCAAACATAGGAGGGAAGGGGGGAACAGGGAATCAGGCCTGAGAACCAGGGAAGGAAAATGGACACCTCCTAGTGAAAACCCTAACCAAAATCCTGACTGACTACTAGTCTGAACAGACCCCAAAGGTAGGTGAGTTCATACGCAGGAATACCTAAAGTCCAATCAAGCCCTATAGGATGAGACTACCTGTTCCTCCAAAAGAAAGGACAAACAGGAGTCTCCTTCAGGCCTAATACAAACAATAGGGAAATGCAACACACAGAACCCAAACAAAATACAAAAGGGAACGGAAAGACTTAACTTCAAAGGAGCAATGGAAGCCCCAGGAACTCAGCCGAGATCCAACCACAATCTATCCAAAGGTCCAAACAGAAGCTATAAACCACACATCATTGTGGAAGAAGCAACTATAAATAGAGAAGGGTAAATTACCCTAATAGCCACATCTGGGGAAAGAAGGTGTGGCAAGCACCAGAAACAACACAGACGTCATTTGATCCAAACAGAAAACATGTCAGCTCAAACCACATGTTGCCAGTCTCACCGATCTCCTACCACCTGTCGTGGGAACGTCCGTGACAATTAATCAGCTCTGGCATACCCACTTCTACAACCCCAGTGTTCTCATGCTCTACAGGTGGGAGCCCTTCTTCTGCCATCTGCTTTTCCTTCTTTTCCAATCATAATGACGATGAGAATATGTTATCAGGAACATTCAGCTCCTCCTCTCTCTGCATCTGGGTGGCTTTTCTAGGAAATGGAGACTTTGAAGGAGGATTTGGAAGTAAAGCCAGCAAAAGATGAGGATGGGCATCATTAAAACCTGCCCACTATGGGGTGGAGACTGGAAGATATTGGTTAGCACATTGGCAGTGAAATAATAAAGGGTTCCATCTTATTGGCATTGAATTACATATCTTAGTTTATGGCTGATGTAGGAATAAGTAAATAAATGTGATGCAGCATAAGTCTCCCTACACTCTCCCTGCACTCTTCCTCTCCAATATTCTTCTATTAATAGTTTTCAGCAACTCTGTCCCTAACTCATGAGCGCTTGCCACATCTCTCCCTATGCTCAGCTCACAGGACAATTATGGAGACCATGTGGGGGTGAGGGGGTGACATCACAGGGGATAACTATCTGTGGATTGGCTGGCTGCACAGCATTATGGGTGATCTCGCGTTCCAGGGCTTGTCTCCTCTACACTTAGTTTTGCTTTGTAACACGTGCAGCTGCCATTTTAGGAAAATCTCCTAATCTCAGGGTAGGTCATCAATATCTGATCGGCGGAGGTCCGACTCCCAGCACCTGCACCGATCAGTTGTTTGAAGTGGAGGCGGCACTCCATGCGACAGCTTTTTCCTCTTCATTACATTGCCTGTCATCTCGGAAGTGCAGTGGAATTACAAGTACTCGCTCCTGTCACTTAAATGGAGCGAGTACTTGTAATTATACTGTGCACCTCTGCAAGGGAGACGACACGTCTCGTGTAATGAAGAGAAAGCAAGGCCCACATGGAGCCTGCTCTTCAAACAACTGATCGGCGGTATTGCTGGGAGTCGGACCACCACTGATCAGATTTTAATGACCTATCCTGAGGATAGGTCATCAATATATATCGTCTGCACAACCCCTTTAAACACTCAGACAACCCCTTTAAAATATAGATAGTGACATGGAAAATTACAAAGACCATCACACAAAATTCGTAAACATTTTAAATATGTTTAATCTAAAAGTGTGATTTAAACAATAAGTACATACTTGTCCTTTTATTATAGTACTATGTCACAGTACAATGCATATTTTATATATATCATCCTCCTAGAATATGTGAAAATTAGGAAATCATTGCTTAAAAACTAACATTTATCCGGCATCCTACCTGTCATGATATGGATGGTAGGTTATGCGTTATTGTACATGAACTTTCCGCAGCCTATGATGAATATTTACCATCATCTCCATCTCTTGGCTTATTATACTGCATATCTGCTGCTAATGCGATTATTGCTGCTTGGTGTTACCGACCACATGGTTTATCACTGCCTACTTGGTTCATAACCAAGTTATCTTACTAGATCATATGCTTGGACACATTTGATAAAATCTCAGCTCGTTTCACAGAAGTCTGCATTTCATTTGTAAATTTCCTTAAAGTCTGCAGAGACTACGCAAGAGCAGAAGACCACGGCAATGTTTTCCTGGTGGAATCAAGTGCATATGTGTGTCTTATTATCGTTGGAGTGTGGCTAGTGAGAATGTAACAGCTCAATTTCCAGGACTATTCACATTCTTGTCCAAAACTCCCTGTGAGCTGGGAAACAAATTCACTTTCCAGCAGCACGGAGCTATACTGTACGCACGCCAACGCTAGAAATAAGTGACACCTTCCTGAAATGTCTCAAGGTGATTATTACCCAGCAGGCTCTATGACAGTCCACTGAGATCAGCACGAACAAAGGCTGTGGGTAAGATTTCTTATGGCACCTGTAATTGTCAGGTTAAATCATACTCCACTCAGTAGCGATAACTAAAGACAGAGAAAACCGCCGCCCCCCCCTCCCCCTCGAAACGTACGAAGGTCCTTCTAGCCACCAAGTGTTAATCTGTTAAATGGATTGCTTACAATAAATAAAAAACCTAATGTTATTAAGCGCTTGTACAAAGAGATGAAACATTTTTGAAAGATTTTTGGCTACAAATTCAAAGAGCATGGAATATAGAAACATAAAAATAAAAAAAAAGGCCATAAAACGAAGAACCGTACAAAAGCTTTCTAATTATCAGTCCTTAAAGCGCAGACGATTGTCAAATTACTCAGTGTTGTTACACTTCGAGGGGGGATAAAAAAAAAAAACACCTAATAGGGTTGTCAGATTTGAAAGATGTTCTGCACCTCTCTGTGCCGATTGCATTGTTACCGGGTTTATTAAAGGTTGTTTTACGTAAAGACTCCATTTCAATGCACTGTTCCCTTTGTTTACTAATAAAAGAAACGGCCACCACTAATCTTATGTTTTATCTCCCTAACATATGGAAAAGCCATTTATTTCAGCCAATCACAATAAAGAACAGAAAACCCCCCGTTTCGGAGAACTGTTATATATCACAAGTTTGCTGATCATTAAAGATATGATTACCAATGGAGAGCCTCTGAAGGTGGCACATTTATGATCGTGCGAACAGATGGGGACATACATTTTCCTTGCAAATACTTTTGAAATTGCTCTACTGGTAGCAGTATAAAAATGATATACAGATGCCGGAGCCAAAAAGCAAGGACAAGCGGTCCAGACTTACACAGTAAAAGCTTCACACGCGCTCTGTCATCTTTGATTGATCTGCACTATACCTGTGAAACTTGTTGACTGGTAGGGAAACAGTGCAAATAATTCACCGCAACAAGGCAGATAATTCATAAAGCCAATTGGTCGGCTTCACTCTCTGGATGTGACATATGAGGCCTTTCTCCAAAGATGCATCACTTTGCAGCATGAACAATATCTAATGTCAGGAAGGGTGGGGCGGGGGGGGGGGGGAGAGAAAAGACACAGAAATAAACACTTAGAAAATCAAATCTATCCGCACACCGCAGTGAACTGACACCAGATGCGCAGCGTATTGACGGGGATCCTGCTGTAAATAAAATCAAACAGAATTTTGATTATCATATTTATTACAAATAAAAGAGGAACCCGATCACGGTTTTAGGTTTAATGCGAATGGATTGGGAGTAGAAGCAGAGAATTATCTAAAGAAGAAAAAAAAAAAGATCAACATTCTACAGAAAAGAATGATTCCCTGTTCCAGTTCATTGATGGAGTTGATTAAGTTTAAATGAAGCAGACATCGGATAAAAGTAAGGGTATTGACCACTGGGCACTGCGCTCTGTGCTTGAAAAGGCCTGATACATTGAAAAAAGGCAAAAATCTGCTAAATGTTCTAATCTTCAATCAAATCTTACATCAATACAGACAAAGTTTGGTAATGAGAGATTCAATGAAGCATGTGGGAGAAAGAATTAATCCTCTTGGTCTAAACTGGGTTCAACTTTGAAGCCTGCGCCGAAGGAAAGACAGTTATCTAAATGCTAAATAAGAAACTTATTGTACTTCTCGTTGCATGCTAATCTTTTGTCTACCCCGTCTCTATTATTTGTACGCTCATAGATTCTAGTTGTCATGGTGATTATATCAAACCACGCGGTGGATGGCTGGAAGGAATCAGCATTGAATACGAAAAGGACCTCACTGCAACCCTCACTCAAAAAAAACAAGGCATGGCAATTAACCACCTTCTGACCAGGTCCTGCAAGAGGCCGGTTTCCCAATATTGAGCTGCCAAGGAAGGTCATGAACTGTTCTGTGCAGACCAAATTGAAGCTAGTAGTCACCTAGGCCTTGACCACCGGTCGTATTAAGTCCCATAATTTAATTGGCTTTGGTAGTCAAAACATTTTAAGCTTGCCTTTGAAAACAGGAGCCCTTGCATCCGGTGTTGCCCATTTCAGCTGCCACTTTCCTGACTTCTAAAGCTTATGGTGCCCATGGTGGTGATGACTTAGATCCTCTACAGATTTTTTTTTTAGGTTGCCCTAACCTTAGTGCTCTTTTTGATGCACAATGGGTTTGACAACAAAACATCCAGACATCAACAACTATTGACATCACTGTAAGGGTGCATTTTGCAGTCCGCAAAACACGGATCTACAAAAAATCTGGAGGATGTCCATGTTGCATCAATTTTTTTGCAGACCCATTGTAACAATGCCTATTATTGTCTGCAAAACGGACAAGAGTAGGACATGTTCTATCTTTTTTGTGAGCCGGCACAATGGACTTACGGATGCGGACAACGCATGGTGTGCTGTCTTCATTTTTTGCGACCCCATTGAAATGAGTGGGTCAACATCAGATCCACAAAAAATGCGGTTGTGTAATTGGGGCCTAAAGAGAAAAAAAATTGGGAGCAGATTTATAAAAAGCAAAACGATCTTTGTTGCCCATAGCAACCAATCACAGTACAGCTCTCATTTTTCAGGAGCAGGATACAAAATGAAAGCTGTCATGTAATTGGTTGTTATGGTGACACGGTCTCTAACGTGACAGGTGTCAGAAGATCTAAGAGACTGGTTGCACGTGATGTGATCTGACAGCCTCTTTGGTTTCACTGGTTTCAGTGTAGTTGCTGGTAATGACCAGACCTCTTGTCTCAGGTATAGCTTAGTGGTCATTCCAACTCCCCTATTTAGTCTGGCTTCACCCATCGTGCTATACGGTTGATAGCTTCAGATTGGTATTGGAAGTGCTGGTGTGTGGTCCTCTTCTGAGTTCCTGCCCGTCCATTTACTTCAGAAGTTAAGAGTTACTTCCCTTTTATATTTTGTTGTTTCCCCTCTGTCTTTTGTTACTAGGCCTCAGGGAGGCGCTTGTTCTTTCATATTGGAAGGAACAGGCCGTCTTAAGCCCAGACACTACTCCAGGGCAATTCAGGGTTTCCAGGGTCTCAGGTTACAGTATATGAACATTCCTACCCTCAAGGTCCATAGGGATAGGAGTCAAGGCTAGGATTAGGGTTTCCATAGGTGTTGTCCATTTCCCTTTGCCTAGCTTTGAGGCCTAGTTCCTTTCCCCTTCCCTCCTGTTGTCAGTGTGTGGTTCACTCCCACATCAATACGTGACATATGGGCAACAGTTTTTCTTTTTGACTGTATCATATATCTTGTGTCTGTAAACAACCAGAATAAATAAGATGGTATGCCACAGTGTTCCTCACTCTTTCTCCTATTGTAGGCTTTATAGAAATGCAAATACAGAAAAGAAAAATGGAGTTGTGAGAAATGTCTAAAAGAGAAACTGTCTTTGCTGTCCCTAGAAAGCAATCACAGCACAGCTTTCATTTTCAAATTGCAGAATACAAAATGAAAGCTTTGCTATGGGCAACAAAGACAGCTTTACACATTAAAAGAAATAAAGGTATACTTTCTTAGAAAACCTAATAAGGGAGATTTATCAAGACTGGCAAATGGATGAGGTAAGCATGATTTTTTTGTTTTTTTAACTATTTTCGGTAAAATCGATTTGTTACCACGAAGCACGAGGAAATTTGACTTCACAGCAAATTGAATTTATCCTGAAATTCAGATCAAAGTCCGATTTACTCAACATTAGACTTGAGCTATAACTTACGGCAGTTTCTCGAGTAAACTATAGCAAATCTAGCAGGGTACAGAGGCTCCGCCCTTCTCACAGAGCCCCATCCCCTTTTTTTTGACACTTGAGTGTGCCGCCATCTTGTTCTCCTTCCAGCACTTCACTGGAAAAGATTGCAGACTGTTCCAACAGACAATGAAGCTGACATCTTTGTAAGATCGTAGCCATATGGATGTTTCATCAATGTCTAGCACCATACCTCTCAAAGAAAAAACCTGAACATATGATACAATGTGATATTGGCCAAAAGACCTGATTTTGTCTGGAAAATGTTGCAAATTGGGCCATGAAACGGGCAGACTTTCCAAAGGATGGGGCTTAAACATCACAATTTTTACATTTTCAATATCTGTAAGTAGGGAAGTACCATTTTTTTAAGACCGAGTACCGATACTTTTATGTAAGTGGATACTTTTATATAAAAATGGAGAAGTCAAAGTTGAATAGAGGCGGGGGGGTTAGACATCTATTGTCTGCCACATACAATGCTGTCTTGACACCTTTTTCTGGGAAGTCTTTATCACCTACTGACTCCAATTAGGATAATGGTATCAACACCTTTGACCCCATGCTGGGTATAATGACCTCTGACCCCATGCTGGGTATAATTAACAGATGTTGATTCAGTTACATATTGATTCCCAGATAATTCTTGTACGGTCACTCAGAATTGAGAAAGCTCGTTGGAAGAACGAGTGAAACGTTTTCAAGAAATCTACAGTACGTCCAGTTGCCTTGATTTATTCTTTACAGATATTTTATTTAAGTACTCACCGATACCAATTACCGATACCAATTATGGTGTGGTAATGTTTTTACAGCAAATTCCAATTTAATTCAGTCAAGGGGAGATTTATCAAACAGCGGCGCAGTTGCTGATAGCAATGAAAAAAATGAAAGCTGGAATTTGGTTGCTATGGACAACTGCTTTGCTTTTCCATTGTACAAGGGTTAATAAATTAATAAATGGGCATATAACAATGTTTCCCACCCAGCGTGCCTCCAGCTGTTGCAAAACTACAACTCCCAGCATGCCCGGACAGGCTTTGGCTGTGCGGGCATGCTGGGAGGTGTAGTTTTGCAACAGCTGGAGGCACACTGGTTGGGAAACACTGGCATATAAGGAGGGGAATGGGCATATGAAGGGAGAGAATGGGCATATGCCAGTGTTTCCCAACCAGCGTGCCTCCAGCTGTTGCAAAACTACAAATCCCAGCATGCCCAGACAGCCTTTGGCTGCACAGACTGAAAATGGCAGCACTGATTGGATAGAGTGAGTCTGAGCAGGTACACACCCCCAACTGGTTACCTCCCCTCTGTACCCTTACTGAAGGCTAATAGCAATTTGTTCATAAATTCTAGTAGAAATAATAAAGGAATGGCACAACATACAGACATAAGAATAGATACTCCAGAATTTTTAATGCATGGGGAATGCATGAAGCTATTAAAACAAGTATGTGTCACGGCCTTTCCTGTGTGTGCCATGACACTTGTGCCATGCTTGAGGTTACCGGTGGCAACGTGTTGCTGTTATGGCATATGGTGGCAGTGTCTCGGCTTTGGCTGTGTGCACCGTGACATGGTTGCCACGCCTGCCGTTGCCGGTGGCAAAGTGTTGCATGTTGGCTTGTGTGTGCACTTCCTCTTTAAGTTGTAGCTGTAAGGGTTAACTCCCTGACTGGGTGTGGTCACTTGGGTTTTATCTCCTGTGGCTTCCTGGCTGGAGTCAGTTGTACTTCAGCTGTTGTTGGTGCTGGAGCTCTGCTCCAGTCCAGGGTGTTCTATCTGCCCAGTCCTTGAGGGCCACCTTGTAGGACATCGATGTCATCTGCGATGTCATTCCTTTGTCTCCCTTATCCTCTATGTACCCAACCTCACTTGTATGTTTGGTGTGGGTTTATGTTCAGGGTTTGTTGTACGTCTTGTTTGTTGTTACATGTCTGGGCTGTTGTTGGTGTTTGTCCCTGCATGTGTGCAAGACGTTTTCCCTGTGTGTGTTGTACCTCCGTGAGGGGGCTGTTTTCCCGGAGGGGTGAACCATAAGTCTGTATGCAGAGCTGCTCGGGGCTGCCATGCACTGTGTGAGCATGGTGGGCTCTGGCAGAGTTGGTATGCTGGATTCCTGTGTTGGTTGTTTGTACTGTGACCTGCTGTGTGTTCGGGCTCCTGTACTGATGCACGGGTTCCAATTGTGGAGGCTTTGGCAGGTAAGTGAGTTGTCTTGTTGCCAATCCTCTTGCTGCATATGGTCTTTTCCTTTCCCTGCTGCTAGGCCTTTTGAGACTCCTGTTCATCCGTGTCTGGGACAAACAGGTCGTTTCTCCCCTGATCCTATGTGAGGGATTATCAGGGCGACTCAGGGCCATAGGTATCCTGGTATGAGCCTTCCTACCAACCAGGTCCACTCATACGGTGAGGAGTTAGGGTGAGGATTAGGGACGCTTTAGAAAGTGACCTGCTCCCTGATCCCGGCATCCTGGCCAAGCTGCTCCCCCATTATCCTTGACATTGTACGGAGGGGGGTTTCCCCCACTCCCCACCGTGACAGCATGTCATGAGTGGTGACAGGTCCTCTTTAACATGTCAAGAACTTCCACTTTGTAATATGCTTTCTTTACCTTTCTTGTCCATATTGCGGTATCAGAATTCAGGTCATGTTATCCAGTCCACTGTAACATCTGCAGCTTCTGTTGATGTCCACGTCCATGGTTCTGCTAGTCAGTCTTCCAGTCTGCAGAGTCTATGATTGCATCCGAAATTGCATTAGCGGTCTGTAGACAGTGCCAAAATCCTTCCCCAGGCCCCGAACCTGTAGGCATTTCAAGGGAGGAGTTTGGGGAGTTGATTGAATAGGTGGGCATACAAATGGAGGAGTAACTTTTTCTGGGAAGTACTAAAGCTAGTAGACAAGCTGCCGCAGAGCATCATGGTAGGAAAACAAAGCAGAGTTGGGATCAGATTGCAAGAGAAAAAAGCAGCAAACACATCTATGACTGGGAATCGTGGAAAAAGGTAGGTGGAAACATAAAATGGTTATTGGGGGTTGATGACATTACATTTCAGATGGATTGGGCTGATTTCTGAAAATCAAAGGGGTATTCCTATCTCAGACAGCATATTGATAGCATATTGCTAGGATATGCCATCTATGTGACATAGGTGCTGGTCCCATCTCTGAGACTCACTCATATCTTCAGGACGTGACCCCATGTGTGCTCTCCATTCACCGCTATGGGAGTTCCGAAAATTGCAGAGTGAGCATACCCAGTTATTTTCAGAAGTCCAATAGCGATCAATGGAGAGCGTACCACGCATGCATGGCTACCACTGCATTCACCACTATAGGACTGCTGGAAATAGCCAAGCAAGCACTTTTATTCAATAAAATGTATTTGTAAAGCTCCACCTGCCCTTTGTTCTTTTCCTAATTTTTGTCCATCTTACTGAGCTCGTCTAACGTGCTAAGTTTAAATCAACTGCCACCAGCTGTATGTTCTGTTAGAAGCTGTGGCAGTTACAGGGAAAGCGCTGCAGCAAAAAGGACACGCTCCCTGAGCTGCCAGGCAGAACATAAGTCACTGTTAAAGGGGCAGTCACTGTGAAAGTCACTGTTAAAGGGGCGGTCACTGTGAAAGTCACTCTTAAAGGGGCGGTCACTGTGAAAGTCACTGCTAAAGGGGCGGTCACAGTTAAAAAGGCGGCCCCGTGAAAGTCACTGTTAAAGGGGCGGTCACTGTGAAAGTCACTGTTAAAGTGGAAGTCACTGTGAAAGTCACTGTTAAAGGGGCGGTCACTGTTAAAGGGGCGGTCACTGTTAAAGGGGCGGTCACTGTGAAAGTCACTGTTAAAGGGGCGGTCACTGTGAAAGTCACTGTTAAAGGGGCGGCCACCGTTAAAGTCACTGTTAAAGGGGCGGCCACTGTTAAAGGGGCAGTCACTTTTAAAGTCACTGTTAAAGGGGCGGTCACTGTGAAAGTCACTTTTAAAGGGGCGGTCACTGTAATAGTCACTGTTAAAGGGCGGTCACTGTTAAAGGGGCAGTCACTGTGAAAGTCACTGTTAAAGGGGTGGTTACTGTGAAAGTCACTTTTAAAGGGGTGGGCACTGTGGAGGTCTCTGGTAAAGTGGCAAGCACTGTGGAAGTCACTGGTAAAGGGGCGGCCACTATGAAGGTCACTGTTAAAGGGGTGGTCAATGCTAAAGGGGTGGTCACTGTTAAAGGGACGGGCATTGTGGAGGTCACTGTTAAAGGGGCAGGCATGTTAAAGTGGCGGGCACTGTGAAGGTCAATGTTAAAAGGGCGGCCACTGTGGAAGTCAATGTTAAAGGGGCGGGCACTGTGGAGGTCATTGTTAAAGGGGCGGGTACTGTAGAGTTCACTGTTATGGGGGAAACTGTCAATATCTTTTTACGACACACTGAAACATAAAATGAAATAGATGAAATATACCCGTGCGAAGCCGGGTCCTTCTGCTAGTCTCTTATATATATATAAAAATGAGTTTCTGTCTGTCTGTCTAGACGTCTGTCAGGACGTTCTTTATGCACGACCAAACGACTGGGCCAATCTTCACCAAATTTGGCACACAGGTACATCAGGTGTCCGGGAAGATTTTAGACTGGGTATCAGCTCTAGGACTTACCGTTCCTGAGATATTCCCAAAAAATTACCTGCATTAGCCAATAGAAGCCAGCAAGCCTTTTGCTTAAATCCAAATTGCCATTTACACGGTCACATGTCCCTTATTAGCCAATAGAAGCTTACAGGTCCTACTCCAGGTTGCCATAACAACTGATCGCAGGCTTTAGCAGTTCGCAGGTCCTTAAATATTCAGTCATATAACGTATGACGGCACAACTACACTGCTACATGCATGGGGGAAAGGGGAAACTATTAAATGGACGGCCGCTGTGGAGGTCACTGTTAAAGGGGCGGTCACTATTAAAGGGACAGGCACTGTGGAGGTCACTGTTAAAGGGACGGGCACTGTGGAGGTCATTGTTAAAGGGGCGGTCACTGTTAAAGGGGCGGGCATTGTGGTGGTCACTGTGGAGGTCACTGTTAAAGGGGCGGTCACTATTAAAGGGACGGGCAATGTGGATTTCACTGTTAAATGGGCAGGCACTGTTCAGGTCACTATTAAAGGGCCGGGCACTGTGGGGGTCAATGTTAAAGGGGCAGACACTGTAAAGGTCACTGTTAAAGGGGCGGGCACTGTGGAGGTTACTGTTAAAGGGGCGGTCACTATTAAAGGGGCGGGCATTGTAGAGGTTACTGTTAAATGGGCGGAAATTGTGGAGGTCACTTTTAAAGGGGCGGGCACTGTGGGGGTTAAAGGGGCGGTCACTATTAAAGGGGCGGGCATTGTAGAGGTTACTGTTAAATGGGCGGAAATTGTGGAGGTCACTTTTAAAGGGGCGGGCACTGTGGGGGTCACTGTTAAAGAGGCGGGCACTGTGGAGGTCACTGTTAAAGGGGCGGGCACTGTGGAGGTCACTGTTAAAGCTGCGGTCACTGTTAAAGCTGCGGTCACTGTTAAGGGGGCACTGTGGAGATCATTGTTAAAGGGGTGGACACTGTGGAGGTCACTAATAAAGGAGCGGTCACTGCTTAAGAGGCGGGCACTGTGGAGGTCACTGTTAAAGGGGCATGCACTGTGCAGGTCACTGTTAAAGCTGCGGTCACTGTGGAGATCATTGTTAAAGGGACGGGCACTGTGGAGGTCAATGTTAAAGGGGTGACCACTGTGGAGGTCACTGTTAAAGGGGCGGGCACTGTGGAGGTCACTGTTAAAGGGGGCGACCACTGTGGAGGTCACTGTTAAAGGGGCGGGCACTGTGGAGGTCAATGTTAAAGGGGCGACCACTGTGGAGGTCATTGTTAAAGGGGCGGGCACTGTGGAGGTCACTGTTAAAGGGGCGGGCACTGTAGAGGTCACTGTTATGGGGGATACTGTTGATATCTTTTTACGACACATTGAAACATTAAATAAAACTGATGAAATATATCCGTGCGAAGCCGGGTCCTTCTGCTAGTAATGTATAAAAGCAAAGAAGAGAAATGGAATATTGTGTTTACAGCCGCCACAAAGGCAGAATCTTATAATTGTGGAGACAAAATCCGATTATATGTGTATATGAAGTGTAGGAGTCATAAAGACAATAAACTTTACAGCTGCAACAAATCAGATGGAGTGTCTAAACCTCTCAGCGTCGTCTGTTTTGGGATAATTTTATATCTAGAATTAAAATTCATATATGCAAATGCCTGGGGAGAACTTGCACTTTAATATGAAACGCAGGTTTCTTATTTTAAAATTGTGAAAAGAGAAAAAAATCCATTTTTAAAACGCCTTATATCAAACTCCTCTTAGACATTTTGAAATGTCAGGGTACGGAGGACTCTGTGCTGTAGCTGAGTGCAGCCTGTACATATGGCTAGGTCTGACTATTCCATTTATATTTCTCTGAGAATAGATCCATAAGTCAGAAACCTATATGAATAATTATCACTGTAAATCCTGAGATCTTAGATAGATGTGCGGTGACATAGAGAAGATGACAAAGTAGAAAGATTGTGGTCAGAACAGCAAACCAGTCATCATCCGCAACTATACCTATGAAATCTCACACTTTATGTAAAGATTTATAAATTGCATAAAAGTAATCAAACCTGCAGTATTGAAGGGAATGCATCACCTGTATTTTTACTAATTCAAACCAGATACTGATGCATATTATTATTTCTATTTTCTGCGTATTTTTTATTTTTATTTTATCTTCCATATACAGTCAGGTCCATAAATATTGGGACATCGACACAATTCTAAAAATGTTGGCTCTATACACCACCACAATGGATTTGAAATGAAACACATAAGATGTGTTTTAACTGCAGACTGTCAGCTTTAATTTGAGGGTATTTACATCCAAATCAGGTGAACCGTGTATGAATTACAACAGTTTGCATATGTGCCTCCCATTTGTTAAGGGACCAAAAGTAATGGGCCAATTGGCTTCTTAGCTGTTCCATGGCCAGGTGTGTGTTATTCAAGGTCCAGAGTTTATTTCAAGGCAAGCATGCTATTTGCATTTGGAATCTGTTGCCGTCAACTCTCAAGATAAGATCCAAAGAGCTGTTACAGTGAAGCAAGCCATCATTAGGCTGAAAAAAACAAAACAAACCCATCAGAGAGATAGCAAAAACATTAGGCGTGGCCAAAACAACTGTTTGGAACATTCTTAAAAAGGAGGAACGCATCGGCGAGCTCAGCAACACCAAAAGACCCAGAAGACCACGGAAAACAACTGTGGTGGATAACTGAAGAATTATTTCCCTGGTGAAGAAAACACCCTTCACAACAGCTGGCCAGACCAAGAACGCTCTCCAGGAGGTAGGTGTATGTGTGTCAAAGTCAACAATCAAAAGAAGACTTCACCAGAGTGAATACAGAGGGTTCACCACAAGATGTAAACCATTGGTGAGCCTCAAAAACAGGAAGGTCAGATTAGAATTTGCCAAACAACATCTAAAAAAGCCTTCACAGTTCTGGAACAACATCCTATGGACAGATGAGACCAAGATCAACTTGTACCAGAGTATGGAGAAGGAAAGGAACTGCTCATGATCCTAAGCATACCACCTCATCAGTGAAGCATGGTGGTGGTAGTGTCATAGAGTGGGCATATATGGCTGCCAATGGAACTGGTTCTCTTTTATTTATTGATGATGTGACTGCTGACAAAAGCAGCAGGATGAATTCTGAAGTGTTTCAGGCAATATTTTCTGCTCATATTCAGCCAAATGCTTCAGAACTCATTGGACAGCGCTTCACAGTGCAAATGGACAATGACCCAAAGCATACTGCAAAAGCAACCAAAGAGTTTTTTAAGGGAAAGAAGTGGAATGTTATGCAATGGCCAAGTCAATCACCTGACCTAAATCCGATTGAGCATGCATTTCACTTGCTGAAGACAAAACTGAAGGGAAAATGCCCCAAGAACAAGCAGGAACTGAAGACAGTTACAGTAGAGGCCTGGCAGAGCATCACCAGGGATGAAACCCAGCGTCTGGTGATGTCTATGCGTTCCAGACTTCAGGCTGTAATTGACTGCAAAGGATTTACAACCAAGTATTAAAAACTGAAAGTTTGATTTATGATTATCATATTATTGTCCCATTACTTTTGGTCCCTTAACAAGTGGGAGGCACATATGCAAACTGTTGTAATTCCTACACCGTTCACCAGATTTGGATGTAAATACCCTCAAATTAAAGCTGACAGTCTGCAGTTAAAGCACATCTTGTTTGTTTCATTTCAAATCCATTGTGGTGGTGTATAGAGCCAAACATTTTAGAATTGTGTTGATGTCCCAATATTTATAGACCTGACTGTATGATTTTGGGGGCTGCTATCTTGCCTGCACTGCTGCTCTGAGAAGTGAACAGCAGTTTAGAAATGTTCTTTTCTCAGCCCCTTGGACACAAAAATCATCAGTCAGAAAACAACTTCTATGGGAGTGGTATTGTGGGCAAGTAAGGGGGTCAGACCTTATAGACATATTTTTGGTCCAAAGTGGAATTCATGACTCCCCACTCTAAGATAATAGAAGGAATCCGGCAGGCACAGTTGTAACTTAACCAAAACACATTTTATTTTACTCACATGGGGCCACAAGCTTAATGGTTACAATAGCCTTTTGACAAGCAATGCGCTTAGTGGTGACAGTCTTTCAATGAGGGCACAGTTTTAGTCAGATGTACTGTAACAGGCTAAATTAGGTACACTGTCTTTTTAAGTGGCAACAGGCCAATATAACATGGTCCCTTTAAGTGGCAACAACTTACTCAAATTGCATTACAGCCACTTCCTTAAATGACTACTCTACTCAGAGAGGCAGCAATATAGATGGCTGGATCGGCAGTTATCACCACGGCTTTCTCCATGTGGTGCACCACTGCACAATCTGCATAGCCTTGTAACCCCACTGCCCACAGTCCTGGAATGTTCTTCCTAGTGACACACAGTGTTACACATAGTCTCCCACATAATGTTGCTTACAGGCAGCAGGTTGGCTGGTCATGGGCCTTACTATAATACAGGGCTTGACATCTATCAAGATGCACTGGCTAGGTGGTTTTCTCCTGTCTTTCAGCTCCAGCTTCAACTCCCCCGTCCATGGGTCCCAGTGCTGGCTTACCTGGCAGGGGATACAGGCGCGAGTCAGCATACCGCCACATCCATCCTCACTGCCAGGTGCCATCTGATGCGCTATAGAGCGCACACGTGCACCTGTCTTATGGAAGTAGGCAGCTGGGTCCTGATTGCCACTCCCACCCGGAGGCGGTGCCTTGTATATTTAAGGCAGCTTCACTTGGCAGGAAGCGCCCAAGCCTGGTTGTATTACCTGTTTACTCCCGCTGAAGCTTCCTGCTGTGTTCTGGACTGTCCGTTGGATTTTGACCTCTGCTTTGTTTGACCTCGAATCTGTTTGTCGCCTGCTTGTTGGATTACCTGGACTATTGACCTCTGCTCTGTTTTGACTATGAATCTGCCTGCCGTCTGCCTCTTGGATCATCTGGATTATTTGAGGCCTTCTAGCCAGCTTCATGTAGCCAGACAGGTTCTATTTCACCTCCACTACTAGCTAACTACAGACAGGAATCTGCAGCTTCTAACAACTCACACTCACACACTCCTGTGACTCCAGTATCTGTTGTGTCTCTCCTCCCAAGGTTTGTCTGCACTTCTGTTTATCTTCTCCCAGCCAAGGGCTCTCAATATAGTTTAAGGATCAGTTGAATAATTAGGTCACATTACTTAAAGGGGTTGTCCAAGTTATTTTTTTGTTCTTTCTATGTTCCTAACTAAGCAAATGTAACAGCTTTCCAATTAACTCACTTTATCTCCAGTGGCTGGTTTCTCAGATTTCACTGAGGGTCACATGACCTGTGATGTCAGCTTCTCTCCCTGCTCTGATAAAGGTCATTTACAAGCCTGGAAACGAGACGTCACTGTGCTGGCCACGCCCCCCTCCACTGCCGTCTGCTCTCTCTCTTAAGATTTTTAACCCCTTCAGCTGCACAGACTGCAGGCAGTGACAATTCTGGGCAGTGACAATTCTAGGCATAGGATCTGACATACTAGAGAGAGCATTGCACAAGAAGGTAGGGGGAAGAGCCTGTGTGTATTAGCAGTGTCATTATAGAGCTGGGACTTGTAGTTCTACAATTACAAGTTGCTGTTTTCTCCCAGCACTCAGGGCAGCTCTAGTATCCACTCCCTTAGCAGTGTCATTATACAGCTGGGACTTGTAGTTCTACACATACAACATGCTGCAGAGTCTCCCAGCAGGCAGACATGTCACTCAGGGCAGCTCTTGTATCCACTCTCTTAGCAGAGCAGGGGGAGGGGCAGAGATTGTTTTCATTGCATGTAAACAATGGGCCAGAAGAGAACCAGGGAAATGAGGAAATATATTATTATTTTTTTTGCCTGAAACTTGCTTAGCTTAGTTATATATTGCTGCCCATCAGATTTTCAGTGCTATATTATTTTTTTTCATAACTCGGACAACCCCTTTAATGGTCTTTGTGCATGTAACAGCAAATTATCCAACTGTAATAATACAATTGCTGTTGACAATATACACATTTACAGTGCAATACATATATATCAGAAAGTAATGGCTTACCTGCAATGCTCATCTCATCCAAACCAAGGCACTATGACTCTCCATTGCAGGCCACCTGCGATGTTTCCTATTGGTGTGCAGGAGCCTGTGCACAAAGGGCATTTTACCCACTTTAGTGCAATACCTTCGTAGGTGGTACCCCAGCTGGCATTTCCTCAGGGGTGTAAGACCAACAGAGCACATGTGCAACATATCACATTAACAAACATGGCATACCAACATTGCAAGTTATAAAATTAAGTTAAGAAATATAATAGCATGCAAAAAACAATAACATACCATCAGTGGCATAGCGTGGGTTGCCAGCACCCGCGGCAAGCCAAGTATTGCGCCCCCCCCCTCCACCCCAACCTGAGGCCACGCCCCTTTTTGTAGATAATGTAGTAGATATCACCTGCAGTCATACTTAACACCACAGATAACACAGTGATAACTCTCTCAGTACAGATAGTGTAGTAGATAGGTGTGAGCCCCCAGAATTCAGAACACGGACAGTATAACCTGAAGTCTGGGGCCAGGATGCAGCATCGTGAGCCAAATTCTATATCCACCCTCCCATCACAACAGAACATACAGGGTAATACAGCGCCCCATACCTCTTACATCCAGTGACGTCTCCTTTGATGTAGATTTTCTTTCCTCATCTTCTCCTTTCAGACCTTCAGACCAGACCACCATTTTTCAGCCATTTCTCGTCTCTGCAGTTTGACCAAAAAAATCTTAGTTTACTACTTTTCCATTATCCTCACATCTTCTGGACAAATCATCCTACCACTCCAAATACTGTGCCACTGTGCTCCCTAATAGTATACTGCAGAAACAGATAAACCCCCTGATAATACTAGTACCACACAAATAATGCCTTCTTCAATAATTATTGGCACACAGTGCCCTAAAATAACTGCGCCCAGCAAATAGTGCCCCTGACACTAATAGTGTAAACATAACGTCCCCCAAAAATAATTGTGGTAAGCTGATACTGTGCCAAGGTGCCCCCACAGTAATAGTGCTTCCAAAAGTCCCACTAATATTAATAATCCTCTGATAGAGCACACATGGTAGTAATAGTGCTCCCAACATGTCCCCATTGTGCCCCAGAAGTAATAATGCTCACATAGTGCCCATACTAGTAATCATGTTCCCCATAGACCCCCAGTAGTAATAAAGCCCACCATAATGCCCCCAGTAGTAATAATTCTCCTTATAATGTGACAGTACAAAAAATGCCCCCTTATAATTCCCCCAGTTGAGCCAATGTGCTCATAGTGCCCCCATAATGTGCCAGTATAAAATACCCCTATATAGAGCCCCCAGTAAATGCCCCCATAGTGGTCCTCTCTCCCCTTCCTCCTAGTGCCCCCCATAATGTACCAGTATACAATGCCCCATATATAGTGCCCCAGTAGATGCCCTTAGTGTCCCCCATAATTTACAAGTATAAACTACCCCTTCTTAGTGCCCCCCATAGATGACCCCATAGTGCTCCTCTCCTCCCTTCCCCATAGTACCCACCATAATGTGTCCCAGTATATAATTCCCCTATACAGAGCCCCCCATATAAAATACCGCTTCTTTGTGGCCTCAGTAGAAGCCTCCATAGTGTTCCTCTCCCCCCTTCCCCCATAGTGCCCAAATATAAAATGCCCCCATAGTGCCTTCAATAATGTGCCAGTAAGAAGTGCCCCCATAGTGCCACCCAATAATGTGCCAGTAAAAACTGCTCCCAAATAATGTGCCAGTAAGAAGTGCTCCCATAGATGCCCCCAAATAATGTGCCAGTAAGAAGTGCCCCCATAGATGCCCCCCCAATCATGTGCTAGTAAGAAGTGCTCCCCAATCATGTGCCAGTAACAAGTGCACCCCCAATAATGTGCCAGTAACAAGTATTGTACCATATAAAAAAATAAACACTTATACTTGCCTCCATCAGGCTGGCAGCGATGCGATGCAGGCCTCTTCCGACCTGTACGGCTCAGGTGGCGTGATTACGTCATCGCACCGTCTGCACCAGCCTCTGATAGGCTGCAGGCCTAGTGCCTGCAGCCTATCAGAGGAAAGGGGAAGGGAGACACCTCTCCCCTGCCCCACAGCATCCATCTGTATCGCTGTCCTGAGGACGGCGATACAGATGACTATGGAGATGAGCGCTTCCACTTGTCATCAGGGCCGCGCCGCCTGGGGTGATCGCCTTACTTTGCCTAATTGGCCTGCTGGCCTGCTGGCGCCCGCTAAAATTTTGCCCCTGGGGCAACGGCCCCCCCTGCCCCCCTCATGCTACGCCACTGCATACAATATACATTACTGGTGTACTTCTCAGCATACTGAGTATTACTCCTTTAGTTATTTTACATCATTATAAGCTGTTTAAAAAGAAAAGAAAATAGGAGTTTGATCAACTCCTTTAATGAAAACATATAAAATATACATTGTGTTTTAAATCCTTTGTAAGATTTCTGCTGGCTATCAATGAATGGAAACAATCTTGTTTACAGTGCAAACCTGTACAGAGCTCATTTCCCTCACTCAGTTGAAATTTGTTACAGTGTATCAGTTTTAAACTCCTGTGAGAGCTAAACATAACAGTAGTTCAAATACTGTAATTGCTTCAATGGTTGTAAAGGAATGACTGCCAGACTGAATGTAGTGCGTTTTGCAAGGGTAGTTCAGTGATATTGCGCTCTGATCAGCAATGAGTACACCTTCTTTTGAGACACCATTATAGAATAAGGAGTAGAGATGGTGAACTTTGAGGGACATTGACCTTTACTGTCAAGAGTGATTTGATATTTCTGACATTTCGCTGATGACAGTGACCTGTGATAGATATTGAGCAGGGATTCAGTAGAAAAAAACACCATTGTCCAGCACTTCCTCCAAAGTTCTACATACTTTATTAAAACCACAATAGTGAAAGCATAAAAACCAGTGTGATCCAAAGAACGTATATCTGGGCTATGCATCTCCGAAAATTGGATATGTGACTTTTCTATTGCTTGTTCTTGATTGTTTCTATGAGCTTTTAGTCTTGCACACCACTATATTTAGTGTGCCCCTTTTTTAGATTTTGTCAAGTCAGGACTTTGACTCGGCTACTCCAAAACCTTTAAGAGTCCCTCTGATTTAAGAAAAAAAAAATCACATAAACAGGAACGAACAAAACGCCTGATGCCCTTTTTTTCATCTTTTCAGCTGTTGATCTGCTTATTCCCAGGCTCCTCTTCTGTCATCCAAGATGACCGCACCACTCCTTAGACAATCTGATGCACAGTATACATTTGGTAATCCAACGTACTTCCAGCTGCCATTGGATTGGCCAGCACTGCTCACGTCAACAGCAGGGAAGTATTTACATGTATGTACACCAGAGTCTGCTCCTCCTGTATTAGTGTGCCTGCACACGGCATGAATTTGTGTGCAGAAAAGCCACAAGAAATACACACCAAAACTGCACAAAACTGTGGATTTTCTCATGGATTTTCTGTCTATGTTGAGGCACGACAGGTCTTATACACTACGCTGCGGTTTTTCTGTACGGGAATCCTAGTGCAATATGCAAAATGTGCTGGTATCCTGACCAGACACAAATTATGCACCAAAGTCTGCTCCTCCTGGATTATAGTGACCACATAGAGCAGGCATCCTCAAACTACGGCCCTCCAGATGTTGCAAAACTACAACTCCCAGCATGCACGAACAGCCTACAGGTATCAGCCTACAGCAGGGCATTGTGGGAGTTGTAGTTTTACAACAGCTGGAGGGCTGCAGTTTGAGGATGCCTGGCATAGAGGAACAGACTTTGGTGCACTGTCTGTGTCTGGTCACTATATTTCAGGAGGAACAGACCCTGGTGTATTGTCTGTTTCTCCCGTATTACGGAGACCAGGCACAAATAATGCACCAGAGTCTGCTCCTCCAGTATTATACTGACCAGACACAGATCGTATAAGTTATAGTAGATCTCTTGTATATAGTGCATATATATGTGCAAGATTTCTACTATATATACACTATGTGCAGGATATCTACTACTTGTATATATACTGTATACATAGTAGATCTCTTTCAAAGAGTACATATATAGTTTATATATAGTAGATATCCTGCATATATGCTACTATATGTATGCACTATATGAAGGAGATCTGCTATATATACAATATATATGCACTATAAGCAAGATATCTACTATATATACTGTATATATATATATATATATATATATATATATAGTAGATCTCTTTCTTACTGTGCATTCACACGACCCGTAATTATGGGTCCGTTCTGCATTTTTTCAATGGGGCTGTAAAAGATGCGGTTTGCTCTCTGATATGAAAACAGAACCAAATGTAACGGAATGCATTTTGGAGCATTCCATTTTGCTCAGTTCCGTTTTGTCCCCATTGATAATGAATGGGGACAAAACGGAAGCGTTTTTTTTCTGGTATTGAGACCCTATGACGGATGTCAATACTGGAAAATAAAAGGCTTAGCTTTACACCAGATGTAACAGGACCCATGTCTTCCAAAAAGTTTCACCTTTGACTCATCAGCCTACAGAATATTCTCTAAAATGTATCAGGTCTTTTGGTCAACAGTGGTTTGTGTATATTGTGTAAATCGACTTCAAAGAGGACCTTTCACCTGGAAAAACATTGTTAACTAAGTATCCTGACATATACAGCGGCGCCCAGGGATCTCACTGCACTTACTATTATCCCTGGGCGCCACTCCGTTCTCCCGTTATGTCCTCCGGTATCTTCGCTCAGTAGGTTATAGTAGGCGGAGACTGCCCTTGTTCTGCTGGGCGTCTCCTCCTCCTAGGCTGTAGCGCTGGCCAGTCGCAGCGCACAGCTCACAGCCTGGGAGGTTTTTTTCTCCCAGGCTGTGAGCTCTGCACTGCGATTGGCCAGCGCTACAGCCTAGGAGGAGGAGATGCCCAGCAGAACAAGGGCAGTCTCCGCCTACTATAACCAAGTGAGCGAAGATACCGGAGGACATAACGGGAGAATGGAGTATATGTCAGGATACTTAGTTCACAATGTTTTTCCAGGTGAAAGGTCCTCTTTAACTTAGGAAAGTGAGGTGTGCGATCCAGTTCTGTTTTTCTCCCCCTGGCAAGTGAGGCCCGCAGTTCTTTAGATGTTCATCTGGGTTCATATTTTATTTCCTGGATGAGTCATCAATGTGCTCTTGGTGAAATTTTGGTAGGCTGGCCACCACTGTTCCAAGTTTTCTCTCTATTGGCTCTCATAGTGTTTCACTGAAGCCCCGGCGCTTAGCAGTGACTTAAATAACCCTTTCCAGATTTTTAGATTTCCATAACGTTGTTTCACATCTGTATTTGAATCTCTTTAGAACATGATATCATGTGCTGCCTTTGATGCCTTCTAGACAGCTTCATGGAGCCAGTCAAGTTCTATTTAACTGAAGACTGAATTCAGTTGATGACCCAAATGAGTGGACACCAAAAAACGTGTCAGGGTGGGCGCCACCCTGGTTGGAGCATCAGAGATGGGTAATACATGTTAAATTATATTTTACAACTGTTCAGCTTTGGCATTTTAGGTGATTGGTGGATGTGAGGCTTGGAAATCGTGTTCCTCTTAGTGGTTATTGTTTGTATGCAGTACAGTAGATATATATTTTTTGTTACTTTTCAATTATACTATTTTTCACTTATGCCTATTGTGAGATAGTCACAGATCTCACAGAGGTGAGAGGCAAGGAAGGGGTGGATAATGCGGTTTGTTGTGCATATGGGTCCCGATGGAGGCTCTGTATTAGTGTTCACAGCCGGGCTGGCTGAGGGACCACGGGGCTAGGTGCTAGCTGGAGTCGGAGGGACTACTGGGCCACACTCCCCTATAAAGGTACTGGAAGTGAGACCGTGTGTGAACAGGGCTCTGTACAGCCAGGCGGCTGTGGGACACTGGGCTGGGAAAGCCACTTGTAATTATTGTGTGCGAACGGTGCTTTAAGTAAGGTAGGAAGATACCTTGTTTAGTTAGAGACCAGCCGGGCAGGTGTTTATTTTGTATGATTTATGTTTGTTTTGCTGAGGTGCCAAATAAAAGCGATGTTTGGAACTTAAACTTGGTGTCTGGCGAAGATACTTATGTGAATGACCCCCGGAGAAGAGCTAACCCCCCCCCCCCCCCCCCCCCACACTATGTTTTGTAATGCCTTGTGTTCGTATTTATTGCCATTTACTTTATTTATTATTGCCTTGCATTTTCGCTCTATGCTAATTCCTACCAGTGATGCTGTCCCTTGCCTGGAGGCTCATCAATTTGCAATCATTTGTAATATGTATTAATAAAAATCTATTATTGTTTTAGGAGCATTGTGTTATTTATTTGAGTACTTTGAGCTTATTACTTTTGTAATTTGTGGGCTTACTAGATACACCTTTAACATGTAGTTATTAGAGAGGGGCATGATCTGACATGAGAGCACCGCAAACTGTGTAGTAGTTATATTTTGTCAATTGAATTTAGTCAACTGGTTGTTTTAGTAACGGAGAACCGGGGTAATTGCTTTTTTAGATAGGGCCACATAGGCATTTTTTTTTTTCAATAAATGAAATCATAATTTACAAACAGCATTTTGTCTTTACTTGGGTTACATTTGTCTAATATTAAAAGTAGCCTGATGCTCCGAAATTTTCAAGTGTGTGACAGGCACAAAATAGAAGAAGGGGGCAAATACTCTTTTGCAGCATTGTATATCTGCATGCATACATGGCACCTAACAGTAGCCTACCAGGTAGCACTATAAGCACAGTGCAAATAATGAATGTGTCTATTTCAAAAACGTACTCGATTGCACCAAGACCAATCTAACCTATAGTGATCTGTAAACCTATATGTAAGCAGTTGTATATATAGCAGTTTGACCTACACAGATTCTTTAATGGCTCTAAATCAATAGACTAGTTACAAGTAAAACTCGAAAAATTTGAATATTGTGCAAAAGTTCATTTATTTCAGTGATAGAGCTTAAAAGGAATTGCATTAATGCAACTTAAAATTTGAATTTTGTGAAAAGGTTCAATACTCTAGGCTCAAAGTGTCACACTCTAGTCAGCTAATTAATCCATACCCCCTGAGCAAAGGGGACCTGAGATTGTGACTTTGGGGATTTCATAAGATGTAAACCATAATCATCCAAATTATAACAAATAAAAGCTTGAAATATCTCGCTTTGCATGTAATGAGTCTCTCATATATTAGTTTCACCTTTTAAGTTGCATTACTGAAATAAATTAACTTTGCACGATATTCAAACTTTTCAAGTTTCACCTGTATATCCATACCTCTATAACATAGGCACCATAGGCATCAGTTTAGCTTTTTAATGTAAATTAGTTTGTTAGAGACTGTGTTGTGAAAAGCCTCCAACCATAAAGCAAGCAAGGGATAGCAAAATGGGTAATTACATAAATCCAAAGTCAGAGGACTCATAAACATTTGCTCCCGGGCTCCCATCATTACCGTTGTTATCTAATCACCACTTCTCTTATAGCAGGGTAAGAAATAACAAGAGTGCTGGTTTTCTAGTTAAATATTTATATCATATTAGAATGCACATATATTTATCTAGAAAGAACTAGTTTACTACAAAATGTACATAAGAGATTAATGAATCCATGTGTGGACTATAGTCAAAGAGCTCATACTAGAGTTATCCATAAATTATCCCCAAAACTAACGCACCTTTGAAGGGACTACTTCAAACCCTCTCCTGCTCCCATACCATCATCAGGTGGTGGCATCTATTAAACTATTGAAGAGCTTCCACTTGTTGAGATGACGTGCTTTTTGGATAAGAGGTAAGGCAAGTCTTAATATTTTGTACACCTTTGCAACCACTTAAACTTAGAAAAATGCATTGTGTTTTCAAATAATAATAATTAAAAACATCTCACCATTTTTTGTCTATAGTGTTAGTGCTGGTCTAATCAAATCTATGGTTACAGACCACAAACTGGCCCAAATTATCCTGCCTGATGTTGTTGATGATAATCTCTAAATTCAGTTCTTTTTGAGATTCTCATATAAAAGACTAAGACTGCATTCACACTTTGTTTATCCCTCCCCTGGCTTTCCATCAGGGGTATACCATACTCAATAATGGTATTCGAATGTATACCGGAATCAATACACTTACGTTACTGAGGCAAACAAAATCCAAAGGATTCACCTTTGAACTCCTGTTCATTATTACAGTCTACCACGCCATTCCGCCTTGCAAAAATTATGGAGAAGAACGGCAAGCAAATCAAATGGAGACCAAAGATGAATCCCCTGGATTATATGGACCTCATTGAAGGGAATGGATCCATCATGTTATGTGTTTCAATACCCCTGATGGAAGTCCAAGCGGGGGGCTAAACAAAGTGTGAACCCTTCCTTAGTATTTAATGAGAAACTGAAAAAGAACAGAATTCATAGACTATCATCAACTAGCAGTCAGTTAACCCCCCTTAAGAGAATAGATTCGTTATTGTATACATTTGAATACTGTTTTCATGTATATAAACATACACCAGACGGAAATACCAGCAGAGAGCTAAACACAGTGTGAACTTGGCCTTAAAGGGTTTGTCTTATCTAAGACAATGGTGGCTATCACTAGTGTGTTGGGGCTGAGCGTCTATATAGCAGCTGCTGTCTTCTGAGGGAGTTGCCCCAGCCACACATCTATCCCTGTGCTTTGAGTTCCTGAGATAAAAGAACATTATGAATGCTTGTCACTTGAATGGAGAAAATGGCTCTAGCAAGTTTCATTGGTGGCTACATTATCTACCTGTCAAAAGAAACATTGACTAAAAATACATACAATAAATCAATGTGTAAGTTTGTTACACTATTATGTATACCAGCTCACAAACAAGGGGACTGGAGATTTTTTTATGGGAGAACCGATTAAAATGAAAGTAAAATAACACTAATCCCGGTAACTCTGACTTTTGAAAACCCTACTGATAACCTAATATTGTAAGAGGGAGTTGTAGATTGCCACATAATTAAAAATTTAGCATTGCATGGTGCCCATTCAAGTCCAGCCAATGGGAGCAGAGATGCAGTAAACCAGTACAGCCACTACACAGTGGGTAGAGCTTTCTGCTTTTCTGCTTCATTCAGTGTGTTCTTTACGGGACAAGCAGCTGCTAAAAATAGCTGATCGGTGGGAATGCTCGGTTTTGGACCCCAACTGATCTGAAATGGATGATCTATCCTGAAGACAGGTCAACAATAGCTAGACACCAGAACACCCCTTTAGCTGACTTTTGCATTCTTATTTACAATGTTTCTCTGATCAATCAATAGAATAATTTTATGATAAATATTTTAATAGATAGTAAATAGAGTTGAGCGTCGCGAAGACCTAGATGTTCGGGTTTGGGGAGTTCGGCCGAACTTTAAAAAAAGTTTGGGTTCGGGACCCGAACTTGATCCGAACATGGACCTGAACCCGAACCCCATTGAAGTCAATGGGGACCCGAACTTCACTTTATTATTTTCTGTTATAACATGGTTATAACGGAAAATAATAGTATTAGCTTTTTCAGATCTGAGTTTTCACGATCGTGAAAACTCAGATCCGACAGTATATTCTAACACAGAGGCGTTCCCATGGTGATGGGGACGCTTCAAGTTAGAATATACTAAGAACACAAAAAATAAAAAAAGAATTTACAAGAATATACTAAGAACTGTGTACATAACTGCCCCCTGCTGCCTGGCAGCACCTGATCTCTTACAGGGGGCTGTGATCCGCACAATTAACCCCTCAGGTGCAGCGGAAGTTCCGATCGGAGTCCCAGTTTAATCGCTGGGGCTCCGATCGGTTACCATGGCAGCCAGGACGCTACTGCAGTCTTGGATGCCATGGTAACTTAGCACTTTTAGCAGCATTATACTTATGTGCGCTGTCTGTGGCTGGCCGGACGCTCCTCCTACTGGTAAGTGACAGGTCTGTGCTATAAGCAATGCGCCGCACAGACCTTTCACTTTCTAGTAGGAGGAGCGCCGGCCAGCTACAGACAGCGCATGTAAGCATAATGTTGCTAAAAGTGATAAGTAACCATGGCAGCCAGGACTGCAGTAGCATCCTGGCTGCCATGGTAACCCGGTCGGAGCCCCAGCGATTAAACTGGGACTCCGATCAGAACTGCTGCTCCACTGCCACCAATGATGGGGGGGAGAGGGGAGGCCGCACTGGACACCAATGATTTTATTAGGGGGGTGGGGGGGCCGCACTAGCCACCAATTATTTTATTTAGGGGTGGGAAGGCCGCACTGGACACCAATGATTTTAATAGGGGGGAGCCGCACTGGCCACCAATGATTTTAATATTGGGGAGGGAGGGCACTGGCCACCAATGATTTTAATACTGGGGAGGAAGGGGGGTTTGGCCCCTGCTGCCTGGCAGCACCTGATCTCTTACAGGGGGCTGAGATCCGCACAATTAACCCCTCAAGTGCGGCATCTGAGGGGTTAATTGTGCAGCTCACAGCCCCCTGTAAGAGATCGGGTGCTGCCAGGCAGCAGGGGGCCGTTTCTAACTCAAATCCGATGGTATATTCTAACATAGAGGCGTTCCCATGGTGATGGGGACGCTTCAAGTTAGAATATACTGAGAACTGTAGACATAACGGCCCCCTGCTGCCAGGCAGCAGGGGGCCAGACCCCCCTCCATCCTCAGTATTAAAATGATTGGTGGACAGTGTGGCCCCCCCCCCCTATTAAAATCATTAGTGGCTAGTGCGGCGCCTCACCCCCACCCACCCCCTTTTTTAAATTAGTGGTGTCCAGTGCGGCCTCCCCTCTCCCCCCGCCCATCATTGGTGGCAGCAGAGCGGCAGTTCCGATCCGAGTCCCAGTTTAATCGCTGGGGCTCCGATCGGTTACCATGGCAGCCAGGACGCTACTGCAGTCCTGGCTACTATGGTTACTTAGAACTTTTAGCAGCATTATACTTACATGCACTGTCTGTGGCTGGACGGCGCTCCTCCTACTGGTAAGTGAAAGGTCTGTGCGGCGCATTGCTTATAGCACAGACCTGTCACTTACCAGTAGGAGGAGTGACCGGCCGGCCACAGACAGCGCACGTAAGTATAATGCTGCCAAAAAGTGCTATGTAACCATGGCACCCAGGACTGCAGTAGCGTCCTGGCTGCCATGGTAACCGATCGGAGCCCCAGCGATTAAACTGGGACTCCGATCAGAACTGCCGCTCCGCTGCCACCAATGATGGGGGGGAGGGGGGTTGGTAACCTGTGGCCACTGCCACCAATGATTTTAATTAGGGGTGGGGGGGCGCACTGGACACCAATTATTTTAATAGGGGGGGGCCGCACTAACCACCAATAATTTTAATAGGGGGGCAGCACTGGCCACCAATGATTTTAATACTGGGGAGGGAGGGGGGGTCGCACTGGCCACCAATTATTTTAATACTGTGGAGGGAGGGGGATCTGGCCCCTGCTGGTGCGGCACCTGAGGGGTTAATTGTGCGGATCACAGCCCCCTGTAAGAGATCAGGTGCTGCCAGGCAGCAGGGGGCTGTTATGTCCACAGTTCTCGGTATATTCTAACTTGAAGCGTCCCCATCACTATGTGAACGCTTCTGTGTTAGAATATACTGTCGGATCTGAGTTTTCACAATCTAACTCAAATCCGATGGTATATTCTAACATAGAGTCATTCCCATGGTGATGGGGACGCTTCAAGTTAAAATATACCATCGGATTGGAGAAAACTCCGATCCGATGGTATATAAATATTACCCGAACACCAAACCCGAACCCAAACTTTTACTGAAATGTTCGGGTTCGGGTGCTGAACACTTTAAAGTTCGGTACAAACCTGAACCTTACAGTTAGGGTTCGCTCAACCCTAATAGTAAAGTCTTCAGATTTAAAGGGGTTTTCTAGTATTTAAAAAATATTTTTAAACACAATAAGTGTCACGCCCTGCCCTGTGAGAGGCCTGAGATGATCTGACAGACTTGCTACACGTGAGTCTATCTGACAGATTTTTCTGTTTCTCTTTGTTGTGGTTTTGGGCAGGATCCCACCTCTCCACAGGTTCTGCTCATGAACTATTTAGTAGGCTATTTATACCCGCCTCTCACTATAGCCCTTGCAGTTTATATTTGCTTCTGGAGTTCTCAGCTGGTGTTTGGTGGATCTCCTGCTTCCCATCCGTCTTAATCTAAGTCCTATTCCTTTCCTTTTGTTGTGTGTTCTCGCTAGGCCTCAGGAAGATGCTGGTTCCTGCACCTAGCGCTAGGAACCGGTTGTCTTATCTCCAGCTCCCTAGCTGAGGGTTTGTTTCAGTTTCAACTAGGCTTAGGTTCCAGCACATGAGCACTTCCACCCTAAGGATTTGCTCATGTTGTCAGCAGTCAGGGAAAGGCTCAGGGATTGTCAGGTGGTAATCTTTCCCTGCTCCCTAGCTTTGGGGCCTATCCTGGTGTTTTGTTGCTTTTGTTGTATTTGGTTTTCTTCCCTTCCCTTATCTACCGTGACAGTAAGATTAGTCACTTACTAATTTTCTGTCTGAAGCTGAGAAGCCTCTGTAAGCCAGTATAACATGGATTAACATTACTATTAGAGATGAGCGAATTTCTTAAAAGTTCGATTCGGCTGATTCGCCAAATTTCACAAAACAATTCGCTTCGCAACGAATTACTTAGTCACAAAGTGCATTTTTTTGTAAGTAGCGGGTGCAATGACAGGGAGCTGCAACAGCGCCACCCACGCCATTGTACCCCTCAGATGCCACGTTCATATATGATTGCTGCATCTGAGTGTAAAATTAACAATAAAAAAAAATTAAATCAAGCTTACTGCCTCTATTTGTTCGCAACGGGCCGGCCGCCACCATCTTGCTTGAAGATCTCAGCTGAAATCCTGTGCAGCGCGAGATTACGTCATCACGCCGGCTGGCGTGATGACGTATGACGTCATCATGCCGGCTGGGGTGATTATGTAATTTCGTTCCGCACGGGATTTTGCCTGAGATCTTCAAGCAAGATGGAGGCTGATGGCCCATTGCGAGCAAATGGAGGAGGTAAGTAAAATTTTTTAGTTTTTTATACTATTTCAGATAAATCAATTCACTGACACAAAGCACGAGGAAATTCGGCTTCTAGGCCAATCGGATTTATCCTAAAATTAGGATCGAATTCCACTTCGTGGGATTCGATTCGCTCATCTCTAATTACTATGCTCACAGTTTATCTTCTGCTTGCATGATGAATGAACAGGTAATTATCTGCCCTCTTCCTGATGCACTGGATGCCATACATCACATGTTTTTCTCTACTGTCTACCTCTTCCCCTCCCTCTCTGCAGGCATTGTGTTTCACATGCTGGGTAGCAGGTAGCACAGTGTCTAGCGAGTATAGAAACAGCATCTGGATTGTGTGTTGGGAAGTAATTACAGCACTTGTTTACACCTTGTAATAGAGGGACATGCAAGCAGCTGTAAATAGGCAATGGGAAGTGTAGTCCTTCACATCAGTAATCCTACCCAAAGCAAGCCCTGACAGCATCATAACAAAGCTGCTATGCAGAGCTGTACAAGATAATGAAAATAAAATAATCCCTTCTGAGCTATGGTGGCATGATCTGGTGAGCATTCAGACTTTCATGCATTTTATAAGCTTTCAATTAGTTGGACACCAAAACATACATAACATGTATAACTATCAAAGATAGTTGACAGGTAGATAGATACACTGATCTACACAGGTAACTGCCCCCACCTGGAAAAATAAAGCATCATCTTTACCATAAGGTGCTCACAGCAGCAACAGTTTACAGCTTAAAAAAAAAAAAAGTTTATACAGTTTCTTAGAACAAAGTAATATTAACTTTCATAAAAACATATAGAGTTATTGTTTTGAATGTTAATCCAGTCTAATCCGCACTCAGGATCAGAATGGAAAATGTATCTGTTTTGGGGCAGATTGTCTCATACCATATGGGGGGCAGAGGTTTACTTTCCTCTGCGTCAATGAGGGAAACAAACATATAAAGTATACCCATAACTCTTCCTTTCATCTACATCCTCTCCTGTTCCTGGGTTGAATTTGACGGACATCAAGACATTATGACTTCTTTCTACCGTAGTAGCTATGTAATTATGAGATAGATAATTAGATAGATAGAATCTGCTTGTGGGGAACCAAAACTGGGTGGGAGCTAATACCTATTTTGCATTTCACTATTTTTTTTTTTATTTCCCTGGACTTTTCCAAGTCACTTTTATCTCCTTTTTAACCAAAAGTGAAAAACTTTACAATTTAGGGCTTTTGAAGTGTTTTACTTTTTTTTCTGCCTTAAAATGACAAGAAGTTGGACGTTTCAAGGTCTCATTGAAAAGCTTTAATACCAAAAGCTGGTGGGATTTATGAAGAAAGTATACATTATTACAGTTATGAAAGGAGTATTAATAACGAAACCTGGATAACTGTTTGAACTTTAATTTGTTAATTAACAGGATTTACCCCCTCACTGTGATAATTATTAGTTCTCTTAAGAGCAAAGTGCAAACTCAAAGCTACAAAAGAAGAATGTGGTGAAAGTTAAATGCACGGTAATTAAATCATTTAATTGAAAAGTTTTAAGTAATAAAAGAAAGTGATAAAAAGAGGAAATGCAATTAGGCTTAACAAGTATCCTCTAGTATTACTTCACCTGAAAACAATATGCCAGTATATTAAACAAACTTTTAATTGAATCTTTTTTCTAGGCCATGCACACTGCGGTGATTTATAGAAATAAGTTTTGTCTACCTGACTGTATACATATGTCTAATACACAATTGTCCTTATCACTCTGGAACATTAGATTTTAATTCATGGCAGGAGTATAATCTAAAATGGTGTCGGCCTTTAACGCTGTTTAGGAATTTGGCAGAAGTTTGATACTCCCAATAAAAACAATTAAGAATTCCTCCCTTAAGAGCCACTTTGGTTGCAATATTTTGCTCATGATCTCTGCTTAAAATGCCACATATGGTTATAACAGCAGTACCAAACCACAGGGACTGTATTACAATCAGACACTGCCCTGTCAGATAGATTTTGTCCAAGTATCTGAACAAAGCTGTGGCCTTAATACTCTGTAATTAGCTGGTTTAATGCCCTGTTTTCTACAAAATATATATACGTGGGGATGCAAGGATAAAACCTACAGGCAGACATGAAAGCAAGTAAATACCATCTTTGAGGGAAAACTCATTTCCCCTAAGTCGTGTTGCAGAAAAGGGAATTGGACACAGAATTAAAGACAAATAAATTAACAGATTTGTGAAAAATTATCTGGCAATGTGATTTGTTTTATCTTTTGAATCTCCCTTGTTGGCCCAGAGGACCCAATTATAATGACCTCTGATTTGGTAATTCGAGGAACCATTGAAGCTGTGTGCTGTGCACCTGGTGTTCAAGGGTTCCTTGGATTCAGAATTTAGTCTCTTGGTCTCATATGGTAAAAAAAAGGGTTTTTTGAAATACAGGAAAGAGAACTAGTTGCAGGATTGTCACTGACTGGGAGTTAAAAATTAATTCAATGTATTTCTATATTCATACAATACTGCAGCAATCTTCAGACAGGTAATGACTAGACGCCTAGAAGCAATTTGTAATATCTAAAGCTGTCAATAATTACACAAGATTCAATAATACACATAGTAAGGGCCATTTTACATGTAACAAAGATATGGGCAATTATCAGGAGTGAACATCTATACAAATGCTCTTTCCCTATAATTATCCAGTGTAAAAATGCCACCGATCACCCAACAAATGAGCAAATCCATCTTTAATTTGGTACCTCAATTTGTCATTTTTGGGCTGCACATCATTGCCCCATGTAAACAGGAGATGTGCTTCCAACAACGTGCAAACTGAATGGGAGAACAGTGATCATGACCACGATCGTTCATCCCCCATTCATTTTGCACCGGCCATTTAAAAAGTCCCTTAAACGAGCACTGATCAACTTCATATATCATCAATCAGTGCTTGATACTGCTCTGACATCAGTCTGTTAACAAAACCCTGAGGCTGTGTACAGACAGATTTAATACAGCAGAGTTTTTTGGTCCAAATACCAAGCCCCTACATTGTATTCTATGGTAATACATGTTTAGTTTAGTAGAACTGTGGCGGGTCCTGGTTTTGTATCTTAAATTCCAGCGTGCTGTGGCTATTTAAAACTGACCTTTTAGGAAGTAGTTACGAGTCAGAAATGTTGAAAACCTATAGACTGAAATGATGAGTTTAGAGGATTCCCATGTGCCATTTATAACAGTGGAGTCTTCTTATGTGGCAGAGGGGCCTTCGGGACCTAAAAGCAGTTGCTTTGCATCTCTATAGCTACACCTCTGTTTTTGTGTGTTAGCTACTCTGTTTTTGAGTGTTATCAAAGATGCACCGCCAATTAGGCGAGGTGAGGCGATTGCCATTAGCTCAAAAAGGGGTATTTTTTGTACTGGCACACACAAGGGTGCATTGGCACACATTATGGGGGCACTATAGGGACATTGGCTCTAGTGGGGGCACTAAGAGGATGTATTTTTTTGTACTGGCACACAGAAGGGGAGAGTTTTTGTACAGGCATATATTATGAGGGCACTATGGGGATATTGGCTCTACTGAGGGCACTAAGAGGGAGTATTTTTGTGCTGGTACACAGTAGGGGTCAATAACACATATTATGGTGCACTATGGGGACATTGGCTCTACTGGGGGCACTAAGAGGAGTTTTTTTTTACTGGCACACAGAAGGAGAGATTTTATTGTACAGGCATACATTTTGAGGGCAGTATGTAGATATTGGCTCTACTGGGGGCACTAAGAGGGAGTATTTTTGTGCTGCTACACAGTAAGGGTCAATAGCACATATTATGGCGCACTTTGGGGAAATTGGCTCTACTGGGGGCACTAATAGAAGGTATTTTTTGTACTGGCACACAGAACGGGGCATTTTTTTACTGAGACATATTGTAAGGGGGCATTTTTGTACTGGCACACATTATAAGAGGGCAATTTTTGCACTGCAAAGAAAAATGGGGGTTCGTCAGCACATCCAAATGTGTAGGTGCACGTCGCCATGGCTGAAAACACAAAAGCAAAAACAAACACACTGCAACAGCACTCTGCAAACACAAATAACAAAATAAATACAACAGTGCCATACTCACTATAGAAATATACTAGTACTAATGCTGTGCTCAGAAATGCAAGATTCTTGGTAAATACATTTCGTACACAATTGCTTGTGCCTGTTCGTCAATTACAAAACGATTGCACATTTTTAGGGAGCATTTTTTGCACTGGATCATATTACAAGAGGTATTTTTTGTACTTGCTTACATTATAAGGGGGCATTTTTTGTACTGGAACATTAGGGGGGAATTTTTCGACTGTTACACATTATAAGGAGAATTATTACTACTGGGGGACTATAGAGAACATGATTACTAGCATGGGCACAGTGGGACATTATTACTGTTAGTGTTAACTGTGCCCCTACAGTTCCCCTTACGTGCACTCTGGTAGAGAATTATTACTATTGGTGGGACTTTTAGGAGTACTATTACTGTGGGGGGCACTCCGGCATTCAAGGGGACTGTTTTGTCAGTATTGTTTTGGGGAGCACAATGGGCACAGTATTGAGGTGGGAGGATGGGCTGTTCAGAAGGTGGGAGGATGATGGAAAAGTAGGAAATTAAGATGTCTGTCAAACTCTACAGAGATAAGAGTTAGCTTAATGAAATTATCATGGTAGTCTGGTTCGAATGGAGAAGCCGAAGAAAGAGAATGTCTACATTAGAGGAGACCTCAATGGATGTAAGAGTTATGTGGCACTGTATTACCCTGTATGATTTGTAGTGCTGCATGTAATGTTAGGCGGGAAGGAATAAGGTTGAGAAATGGCATGAAGGAGGGGGCACTTAACACTTATTTACTTTAAGATGCCCCAGGGTAAAGGGTTAAGATTTCTAGGATTCTAATATATCAAGTGGAATAAATGAATGTCACATCACATGATACATCATATTTTTGTCAACTATTCTCATGCAATTGATCGAAAAGACATACATTTTTAACTCGGCCTGACATAGTCCAATGGGTGAGCCAGAAAAGAAAGGGAGGTGGCAAGGAAGCAAAAGATAATGCAGTCCTAATCTGAAGTGAACTTTGTAGGTGTCCCAGGAAATGCTTGTACGCAAAGAGAATAATTGTTGCTGGGCAGCAGATCTCTAATCAGAATGATCAGCTGCCCAGATCAACGATGCTGATGGACAAGCATTTGCTCACTCACTGGGTTATTGACGGCATCTTTACACATGGCAATTACCAGGAAAGAGCGTTCCTAGCAATGTTCCTGCCCGATAATTTCTCCAAGCATCAGCCTGTGTTACGGGCCAAAACTTAAGGGTCCTTGGTCAATAAGAAACTAATAAAGATAAGAGATTTCTATGTTTATTCACAGTAATCTATTGGCCATGAGCTGCCTCTACAGAGAATAAGGGTTCTTTTACACAGGCAGATATCCTGCCCGTATTGAGTGCTGATTACTGGTAACAGCATGCCTGCCGGCACTTGTTATCTGCATTCACATTTAGAAAATGCTACTGATAAATTATGACTTTTAGTGCCACATAAAAGATGCACCAGCCTGCTGGAGGGGCATGGGGTGAAGAGAATGAAAGTGGTGTCAGTGGTTCTTAGAGAGGTTATAGTCCTCACAATGGCAAATCCTGCTCCAGTGCTCCCTGCCCAAGTGTGCAATGTTTTGAGAGGGGTGCACCCTTTCTTCCCCTCGAAGCACACCCTGGTTTGGGGGCTCCTGTCTGGAGGCAGCTGGGCTACTGTAGATATTAAGTGAATAGCGGGGTGCAAGGCAAGAGACCAGGGACTGGCAGATAAGGGAGGCAGGGACCAGTCCTGCTTGGTTGCAGCCAATACAGTTTTACTGAGAGGACGTGGCAAAGTGCAGACACACATAGTAGGCACAGTTGTCAGGTTTACCACAAGATTGTTTTTTTCCCCAAAGGTTGCATATAGTGGCGGATGGTATGATGGTCACCTATGAGTCACTATCTTGGCTAAGCAATACCAACTTCCCTATTTGGACAAAGGCATGCAATTTTTTTCTCAATATCTCTGCAATTCCCAAATGTGGGGTACAGTCTTTTAACAGATGGCCAGTCTGTCTCTATAATGTGAAAGAACACCTGAGGCAAATTATCCAATTCACATGCAGTGAAGTCCATAACCTGACACGTGCATGACCTTCAGTGGCATCTTGTTCATACACTGACCCTGATGGCCCTCTACCTTCTGTAAAAGTTCTGTTATCTCCGTCAGAGGCTGGCTCTTAGCACAGTTGCTTTTCTGGCAGCTTTTTATCTCACAGGCTTGGTGTGTCTCTGGAAAAGAACGCTTGTTTCTCTACACATAGGCTACTGCTCACTCTCCAGCAGCTTCTACACTGCTTACACACCAGCAGCAACTTACAGGCAACAAAAATAAGAGCTTGGGACCAGCCCAGAACTGGCAACTGTATCTAGTGGCTGTAGTTAATCCCTTGTCGATTCTTTAAAGATGTCTCCTTCTTGTGGCAACGCCTATCCCAGACATTTAACCCCTCAGATGCCAGAGCTTCAGCAACTTGCTCATGCAGAGATCGGGGAAGCT
Organism: Bufo gargarizans; assembly: GCF_014858855.1. NCBI lineage: Eukaryota > Metazoa > Chordata > Amphibia > Anura > Bufonidae > Bufo > Bufo gargarizans. The sequence goes on from NC_058086.1 coordinate 159,768,203, forward strand.
GTTGCTTCTATATAAAAGTCCTGGTCTCTGTAAAGAAATCAAAACTTTTATAGCTGTATATCCTATGGAGAAGCAATCTAGTAATTGCTTGTTATAGCCACCTAGGGTGACTTTAAAAAGTTACAAAAAAAAATAAAATCAAAAATGTCCGTAGACGTAGCCATAACTATTTTTAAAAAGTTACGGGAGTCAGAATATGATGATGAAAAGCAAAATTTAATTTTTTCCAAAGTTTTTTTTCAGTATCAAAATAACAATAACATAAAAACAATATAAATGTACTATCGTAATCATACTGACCCGGAGAATGAAGGTAACAGGTCAGTTTTACCGCATAGGTAACATCGTAAAAATAAAACCCATAAAACTGAAGGGGAATTGCATTTTATTTCCCAATTCCACCACATTTGAAATTTCTTTCCAGTTTCCCACTACATTGTATGCAACATTAAATAGTGCCATTAGCAAGTACAACTTGTCCCACAGAAAACAAGCCCAAAAAGTTATGGATCGGGAAATGCAGGGAGTAAAAAACAGAAACACAAAAACTGAAAAATCTTCTGGGGCTTACGGGGTTAACTTCAGTAGTAGTAACCCTTATATCAGTGAACTACGATACACAATACATGATATAATACCAATGACCCCAACAAATGAGCGTTTGCTGTTGGTCAGGTTATCATTAGCATGTTTACATGGGGCTATAATTGGTAAAAGGATTGTGTGTTCCTGTTCCTCAATCAGCCTCGATTAAAGAGTCTTTAATTAAAACATTAATGCTATTAAATGTTGATTTTGTTTTACCTAAAAAGTCCAATAACATGAAGAGTTTAGTAAATAACATTTTAAATGTACAATCTAATAAATTGTGAGTAGTGAAAAACTCAAAAAGTACAAAGGCAAACTTTTGCTTTCAGTACTGTCAAGGTTACTGATACAATGTTTCAATAAAGGCAAAAAATATACAATGCAACAGCACTCTGCAAACCAAATAGAGTACAATAATGCCAAAATAATAAAAAGTATTCTGGTGCAAATGCTACGCTGATAAATTTGAGATGCTTAGCAAATATATTTTGTACAAAATTATTTGGGCCCGTCTGCCAAACGTCAAGGCGATCTCAGTAAGATCTCAGCATGTGGAACCTGCATTCCCTGAATGTAATGGAGGCCAGTATGGCACCAGTTAATGTGGTATTTAGTGTTAGGTTATCCTTCTTACTGAGATCGCCTTGACGTTTGGCAGACGGGCCCAAATAATTTTGTACAAAATATATTTGCCAAATATCTCAAATTTATAAGCGTAGCATTTGCACCAGAATACTTTTTATTATTTTGGCATTATTGTACTTTATTTGGTTTGCAGAGTGCTGTTGCATTGTATATCTTTTTGCTTTTGTGCTTGCAGCCATGGCAACACGCACCTGCGCACTGGATGTGCTGACTGGCCCCCAATTTTTCTTTGCAGTTTGTATTGGAGGTGTGGCTGACTCTATTGGTCGTGCACTCCTAATTAACCTGTCTGCCCCATAGGCTGATTTTAACTAGTGTAGCTATAAAGCTGTAGCTTGCTCTCCCTGTATGTATTGAAGGCCATTTGGCACCAGGAAATGTGGAATACAGAGTGGGCTCAGAATGCTAGTGGAACCTGCATTCCCTAAACAAAATGGAGGCCAGTGAGGCACCAAAGAGGTATCATATAATGTGGGTTCAGCATGCATGTGGAGCTTGTATCCCCTGAATATAATGGAGGCCATCGTGGCAGCATAAGAGGCATAATACAATGTGGGCTCAGCATGCATGTGGAACCTGCATTCCTTGAATGTAATGGAGGCCAGTATAGCACCAGGTAATGTGGTATTTAGTGCTAGGTTCCCATATTACTGAGATCGCCTTGACGTTTGGCAGACGGGCCCAAATAATTTTGTACAAAATATATTTGCCAAGCATCTCAAATTTATCAGCATAGCATTTGCACCACAATACTTTTTATTATTTTGCCATTATTGTACTTGTCATTGTATATTTTTTTGCTTATGTGCTTTCAGCCATGGCAATGCGCACCTGCGCACTGGATGTGCTGACTGACCCCCAATTTTTCTTTGCAATGTCTCAATAAACAATATATTTTTTTGTCCTTAAGTAACTAAAGAAAATCAGAATACTTATTGGCTGCCGATAACTAAGTGTTTCATCCGTAGGTTGACTCTATACTTTGTCATTTTCAAATACAGCTTTGTTGCAATCCATATTAAAGCAGTTCTATTTACTGTCCTGAAGGAGAAAATTTTATACAATCTCATCTAAATTCACAATCTAGTAGCATTCAAGTCTTTGAGGAATTTCAGTTTCCAGTGACGATGGTCTGATCTCTATTAGGTATCTTTCCTGGAACAATCCTCAAGGAAAATAGTCATTACATCTCCTTGAGTGTTACCAAATATCTAAAAGACTGTTTGGAAACCTCTTCTCAGGGTTTGATATTTCCTTCCCCTCAAGCTAAGTTAGAAAGAAAGAACTTCAGGTGGCTTACATTATTTTATCAATAAAAGACCAGAGTAAATAAAGAGCTATAGTTATTCATACTGAGGTATGTGGTGGACCATGGTAGAATCAAACACAATAGGTACATGGTTTAAAACACCTTCCATACAGTACTATTAAAAGGTTTTCAGTAGATGTGGGAAAAATGCTGCAAAGTAAGAATGCCTTCAAAAATTTTATCAAGTGACAAAATGCAAAGTGAATAGACAAAAGAGAAATCTAAGGCTACTTTCACATTAGCGGCAGCCTTCTCCGGCAGGCTGTTCAGGCTGTTCAGGCTGTTCATCCGCCGGAACAGCCTGCCCGAGAAGGCTGCCGCTGATGTGAAAGTAGCTTAAATCAACTCAATATTTGGTGTGACTTCAAAACAGCATCAGTTTTTCTAGATATACTTTCACATGGTTTTTGAAGAAACTCAGCAGGAAGGTTGTTACAAATATCTTGGAGAACTAACCACAGATCTTCTGTGGATGCAGGCTTGCACTAATCCTTCTGTCTCTTCATGTAATCCCAGACAGACTTGATGATGTTCAGATTAGGACTCTGTAGACGCCATATCATCACTTCCAGGACTCCATGTTCTTCTTTACGCTGAAGATAGTTCTTAAGGACATTGATTGTATGTTTGGGGCTGTTGTTCTGCAGCAGAATGAATTTAAACTATTAACACTTCTATTGTAGGATTGAGAAAATTGCCCCTGCTTGTCTGATCACCCATTCCCAATAACTGACCTCTGTAAATGTGGCTTGTGTATCCAGTCACCTGACAAACAATGGAACTGTATGGGGGCAAATGATAATAGAACGATCATTCATCCCAGCAGAGATCATTGCTACATATAAATGCATCTAACGAGCAGGCAATGATTGGGAATGAATGTTGCTCTTTTTTTTCGATCGGCCTGTGTAAAAGGGCTTTTCTGCACTTAGTTGACTGTGATAAAGTAGACACAAAACTCTTACAATTTGTTTCATTGTGAAATTCTCTAATTAAAATAACCAGTGTCTCCCGATGTAATGTAGTATCCTTTTCACTACGTGTACAAAGCAAGTCATTCAATGACAGCCCTTGAAAATTACCAACAATTACAAAAAAGTTAATAACTTCAAAAATACCCATCCATTATCTGTTTAACAGAATGTCAATGTGGACAACATTACTTTTATTCATTTCCATGGCAACTTAATTTTTTTTTTAACGTAACATTTGGCTTGGTATTGGCACAGATCAAGCGAAGTGATTCACAGTGTGAAATACGGATGTGAAAAGTCTTCACCCAGATTAAACTATTACTGTGTTAAAGAGAAATTATCACCTTATTACAACTTATGCTAATTAAATCAAGCACGTTAGGAAACATACCATGACATGTCCCTGGGATGGCTGTTGTTCTCTACACAATTTTTTGTTTTGCTTTCTTGTAATTTTTTTTTCCTTCATTCACCATCTGTTATACACGGATAACAGAATAAATCATTCTATCAGAAAAAACACGACTTAAAATAAAGACTTATAATTTAGCAGAGGAATCAAAATGAAAGCTACACATAAATCATCATTTAGTTATTCTGCTGATGGAAAAGACTAAAATTTAAAACCCTTTGAATGGATTTAGATTCCACCCAAGAATGAGGAAATGACATTGAGGAATGTCAAGTGGACATCATTGTTTTCTCAGAGGTTTGTACGCTGTTGCAGTTGATTTTATTTTGCTGCCAATAAAACGTAAGACATAAAAGTCACATATTGTACATTTTTGTCCTTTTCGGTTTTATATAACTTTATAGATTTAAAAAAAATGTGTACACAACCCATCTTTATATGTGGCAATTATTCAATATTGCAAAGAAGTTAAAATCGTAGTTACATAGTAAAAAGGTGTAAAGCAAAGTCAAATTATTCACAGTTGGTTGATTTATATGTATACATCACTGTACGTCCCATAGCTTTGACAAAGGCTGAATTGCTCCTATGTCACCTCAGCTTTCTCTATAAGGTGGAAGTCAAAGGATTTGTCCCATCTAGACAATTATGGCACATCCACAGGATATGCCATAAACAGGAGCGGATTGGCCATAGACCCTACAGGGAAATTTCCCTGCGGGCCGATGCCCACAAGACTACCTAAGCCCTCCTCTTGGCCAAAAGCCAGGTACATAAAGATCTGATGTTCTCAGAATTAATTAATTTAGGCAGTATTTTGAAAGGAGCTGTGCCAGTAATTGGCATTTGCCCCTCATGGTGTCATTGAGACATATAATATGTCTGGTTGGTGGCCATGTCTCTCTACCCCCTCTGCCCCCCTTTTTTCTCTCCTTTTCCCGACATTTATTTCTCCTCAGGTAAAAACTGTGGTTAGCCGGCAGCTGGAGTAAAGGTGATTGGCAGAAAAGGGTTGCTGACTAGTTGCTGGGCAAAGGGCGATTTTTAGCTGGACAATGGATTGGTCAAGGGCAAGTTTCGACGGGAATGAAGGAGTATTTATAGAAGACACTCACCATTGGAAGCTCTGTCAGCGGCTGAAGACTGAAGAAAGAAGATCGTGTCCCGACCGCCCTCCCAAGGGTTTAGTCGCGGTCTTTTGAAAAGAGTGGAGGTAGGGGGGGGGGGTTAGTCGCTCAGCCTTACTGGGTGGACTCTTGATGAGTAGTGCACTAATGGACTTGCGTTAATATTGGTGGGAATTTGAATGGTTTAATAATTTATGGAATTTTATTATTTATGGTTACCCCCCCAGTTTAATAAAGACCGCAGGCCAATTTTATCCACAATGGTAGTCTTGTGTATTTATTATAATGGTAAGGTAAAATTGTTGAGTATGGCACCATGTGCTACATGATGATATCTGAGGCCACTTTTCTTTTTTTTTTCCAGGGCCACTTTATGTTCCCAGTCCGCCTCTGGCTATAAATGTCCTCAGAATAAGTGCACTCAGAAGTGCTACAACAGTGAATGCAGGAAAGGAGTCGGAAGAAGGGGAACTGTAGTGTGGTGCTTCCTCAATCCACAAACGTAGAGCAGTACAAGACGTACAGTAGAAAACTTTTTAATGACATACAGTTAAGTCCCTTTGCCAGGGAAAACATATATATATATATATATATATATATATATATATATGTATATATATATTCCAGATGATAATGGTAAAGCAATGTAAAAGATGCCACTTAAGGCAAATAATTTTTATTTATTTTTTTAAAAGGGGGGGTACCAGAAATAGTAATGAATGAATTGATTTGTCTAATCAACAAGAGTTCTGGACCTGCAAGGGTCTCTTCCTGCTGCTGAAGAAGTTAAAAACTGCCTTTTGATTAACAGGGTTTCACATCTCGTCTGGTCCTTACAATTTCACACCTGCGGCACAAGTGTGAGGGCTCTACTTCTGCTTTAGGAGCAGAGACAGCGCATCCACTGCTTGCAAACATGAACAGTCATTGCTCTGGAAGCGGAAGTAGATATTCTGCGTAGCACCTCTACCCAAAGAAGTGGTGCAGGTGCAAGATTATCAGGGCCGTGCAAGATGTCTGTAAATCAGGCATCCACGAAAATGGGGCCCTCCAGCTGTTGTAAAACTACAACTCCCACAATGCCGTGCTGTAGGCTGATACCTGTAGGCTGTCCGGGCATGCTGGGAGTTGTAGTTTTGCAACAGCTGGAGGGCCGCAGTTTGAGGATGACTGCTGTAAATGAAGTGGGGGGGGGGGCTTCTTCAGCAGCAGGAACAGCCCGTTTTAGGTGAAGAACTCTTGTTGATGAGTAAAATCTATTTGCTCATCTCTAGCCCCAAAAGTTAAAAAAAAAATTAAACAATACTCATCTTATCGATCCCTGCCGCTCCCATTTTTTCCAGGTCCAGGCTTGACACATAGGAAATGGCTTGGAATACCAATCAGTAACCTCAGCGGTGATCCCCCTCAACCAGTGTGCTTGCTTTTGTTGTTTCCCTTGAGTCTAACCTTTTCCACCCTTTTGTTCTCTGTTCAGCAGAGGACTATCAGTGGTGTCACTGCATTTTTGGTTTTCCAGCTAGCAGGATGAGCAGCCTGGTATCTGTGCAGGCCCATAGAAAGTCTGACACTAATGCAAGAGCAGTGTTACAGTGCTAGACATTGCAACGTGGCAGTGCCATGGGAGATGCTTACCTGAGAGAAAAGTTGTAATGTCACAGGAGCTTACTTGAATGAAAAGATTGTGATTATACTTGAGAGACTCAAGCTTCGGATCATAGATCTGAAGTCGATTAGTTCAAACACTTCCTTTTAATGCTGTATGGAGACTTGGCTCCGTACAGCATTAAAATGGATTGCCTCTATGGAGGCAAAATTAGTTCCGGCCAAGGTTGAGTTAGACTTTGGTGAATACATTCGTTATTCATTTCTGCATCTTTAAAAGGATCTAAAATTTGGAATCCGAAATTGGGTTTGTTACTGGCTGGAACCTCGGTACCAAACCGACTTCAGATTGCTCCAGATTGATTTTAAAATGTTTTTAAAGATGTAGAAGTGATTACCGAATTCATTCACCGAAGTCTTGCATGACTTCGGCTGAAACAAATTTTTACCTCCATGGAGGCAATACATTTTAATGCTGTATGAAGAAAGGTCTCCGGACAGCATTAAAGGGAACCTGTCACCTGGATTTTGTGCATAGAGCTGAGGACATGGGCTGCTAGATCACCGCTAGCACATCCGCAATACCCAGTCCCCATAGCTCTCTGTGCTTTTATTGTGTCAAAAAAACTATTTTATATATATGTAAATGAGGCAAGTAAGAAGCCCAAGGAGCTGTTACTAACGTTTACGGAGCCCAGCCACGCCCACTGTGAAGGAGCCCAGCACCGCCCCGCATCCTCCAAATCTCCTCCTTGCTCCCCGACATCACAAAGCTAGAGTGCCGTAATCTTGCGATGCGCGAGCTAGCGCATGCACAGTATCGGCATAGTGTTCCTTCCCTGTGCTTGTATCAGCCTCAGGGAACAAACTGCGCATGCGCTAGCTCGAGCATCGCGAGATTATGGCGCTCTAGGTTTGTGACGTTGGGGAGCAAGGAGGAGATTCGGATGCGGGGCGGTGCTGGGCTCCTTCACAGTGGGTGTGGCTGCACTCCGAGAGTCAGAGAAAGCTGGACTCATCTCTGAAGCATGGAGGAGACAGGACTCACCTAAGGTTCATTTACAGGGAACATTTATTTTAGGTTTTTCTCTGAACTGATAGTTCGTTCAGAATAGATTTTAATATCATTATATACATTATTAATGTATTAAAACGTATTTTTAGAAAAGTGAGTGGATAAATAGGCTTAGAAAGTGATGACAGGCTTCCTCTAAAACAAAGGGAGTCATATATTAAACTGGTGTAAAGTAGAACTGGCTTAGTTGCCCATAGCAACCAATCAGATTCCACCTTTCGTTTTCCAAAGGAGCTATCCCAAATGAAAAGTGGAATCTGATTGGTTGCTATTGGCAACTAAGTTCTACACAGTGGCGTGCTCAGGGGGGAAGGCGGGGAGGAGACATTTGGGGTAATTTATCAAACTGGTGTAAAGTAGAACTGGATTAGTTGCCCATAGCAGCCAATCAGATTCCACCTTTCATTTTTGACAGCTCTTTTGAAAATCCAGCACTACTTAACACCAGTTTGATAAATTATCCCAATGATGTCACTATTTTTTCAGCAGTATAGTACCTGGGGCATTGGGGAGCACAACAGGCACAGTATTGGGGGTGGCAGCAGGATGACACTGTAGGGACACCAGGATGGGGAGGTTGATGGAAATCTAACGTGTCTGTGTTACAAACTCTGTAGAGACGAGATGCAGCTGAAAGAATTTGTCATGGTGGTCTAACAGAGGAGAAGAGGAAAGATAAGGTCTACATGACAGGAGATGTCCCTGGATGTAAGAGGTATGTGGTCAAGCATGGGGGGGGTGCCAGAGAAAAGACCCGCCCCGGGTGCCAAACACCCTAGGCACGCCACTGGTTCTACCCAGTTCTACTTTACACCAGTTTGATAAATTACCCCCAAAGTGTTTGATGAATTGACTTCCAGTCTATTATCCAAAGCTTGATTTGCTCAACATTAGTTGTGATGTCACAGCAGCTTAACAGAATGAAAAGATTGTGCTGTCACAGGACCTTACTTGCATGAAAAGTTTGCTATGAAGTCACAGGAGCTTAACTGAGTGAAAGGTTGTTGTGATGTCACAGGAGCTTAGCTGAGTGAAAGGCTGTGATGTCACAGGAGCTTAGCTGAGTGAAAGGCTGTGATGTCACAGGAGCTTAGCTGAGTGAAAGGTTGTGATGTCACAGGAGCTTAGCTGAGTGAAAGGCTGTGATGTCACAGGAGCTTAGCTGAGTGAAAGGTTGTGATGTCACAGGAGCTTAGCTGAGTGAAAGGTTGTGATGTCACAGGCGCTTAGCTGAGTGAAAGGTTGTGGTGTCACAGGAGCTTAGCTGAGTGAAAGGTTGTGATGTCACAGGAGCTTAGCTGAGTGAAAGGCTGTGATGTCACTGGAGCTTAGCTGAGTGAAAGGTTGTGATGTCACAGGAGTTTACTTGCGTGAAAAGGGTATTGTGATATCACAGCAGCTTACCTGAGTGAAAGGGTTGTGATGTCACAGGAGCTTAGCTGAGTGAAAGGTTGTGATGTCACAGGAGCTTAGCTGAGTGAAAGGTTGTGATGTCACAGGAGCTTAGCTGAGTGAAAGGTTGTGATGTCACAGGAGCTTAGCTGAGTGAAAGGCTGTGATGTCACTGGAGCTTAGCTGAGTGAAAGGTTGTGATGATGTCACAGGAGTTTACTTGCGTGAAAAGGGTATTGTGATATCACAGCAGCTTACCAGAGTGAAAGGTTGTGATGTCATAGGAGCTTACTAATGAAAAGGTTGTGATGTCATGAAAAGGTTGTGATGTCACAGCATCTTACATGAGTGAAGCACTCTTGTAAAATCATAGAAACCTACCCAGTGCTGGCAAATCAACTGAGGGCCCCCGTGTAAGAACAGTATATGGGGTACCTGAATCTCAATTGCTAATTTGATGAATTGGGTGCTAAACATAGACCACCTTTGGCTTTTATGGCTTTCTACAAAACATCATACCCCTGTACCAAACCAACAGAAAGAAGGTGGTTAGCACATTACCTGTCATGAAATGACACTATTTACTACTATTATTTGTTTAAGGCAATAGTGGACTCCCCTGCCTACAGCCCTGTTGTTACCTGCAGTAGTAGAGGTTTATGCCCTTTGTACTGCTGATATCCTGTTAATATTTACTCATCATTTACTCCATGTTTGATGCAGATTTACTTACTTGCTCCACTCGGTTCAATCAAATTAACCCATTGGTAAATATCATACATCAACATCCTTGGACCAGTAGAGAATCACAGCCCAAATATGAAGATGAATTAAGTCCTAAATATTTACAGCTTAGACTGAAGCAGAAAGTGTATGTCATGGACTTATGATCAAGGACATGATCGCTGGCACCCCGAATGTTTTCATTCCATGTGCAATAGATAGATAGATAGATAATAGATAGATAGATAGATAATGGATAGATAGATAGATAGATAGATAGATAGATAGATAATAGATAGATAAATAGATAGATAGATAATGGATAGATAGATAGATAATGGATAGATGGATAGATAGATAGATAGATAGATAGATAGATAGATAGATAATGGATGGATAGATAGATAGATAATGGATAGATAGATAGATAGATAGAATAGATAGATAGCTAGATTAGATTCAATGGATAGATAGATAGGATAATGGATAGATAGATATATAGATAGATAATGGATAGACTATATAGATAGTGATAGATAGATAGATAGATAGATAGATAAGGATAGATAGATAGATAGATAGTAGATAATGGATAGATAGATATATAATAGATAGATAATGGATAGTTATTAGATAGATAGATAATAGATAGATAGATAGATAGATAGCTAGATAATGGATAGATAGATAATAGATAGATAGATAGATAGATAGAATAGATAATGGATAGATAGATAGATAATGGATAGATAGATAGATAGATAGATAGATAGATAGATAATGGATAGATAGATAGATAGATAGATAGATAATGGATAGATAGATAGATAGATAGATAGAGAGATAGATAGATAGATAGATAGATAGATAGATAATAACCACACGCTTTCTTTGATATTTTGGAGTGCTGATGGCCGTCTTTCCTTTTTTAGTTCATTGGACCTAGGTGCTGGTCCACATTGGCCGGACTTGCACCCATTTTTTTACAGTGTGCTGCATTCTCATCTTTACAAGGTCTAGATAGAAAATGGATAGATAGATAAATAGATGGATAGATAGATAGATAGATAGATAGATAATGGATATATAAATAGATGGATAGATAGACAGATAGATAGATAATGGATAGATAGATAGATAATGGATAGATAGATAGATAGATAGATAGATAGATAGATAGATAATGGATATATAAATAGATGGATAGATAGACAGATAGATAGATAATGGATAGATAGATAATGGATGGATAGATAGATAATGGATATATAAATAGATAATGGATATATAAATAGATGGATAGATAGATAGATAAATATGAGATAGATAGATAGATAGATAGATAGATAGATAGATAGATAGATAGATCTGTGACATTTTTACATAATGTTGCTGATCAGTGACTGGAGATAATGTTCACATAGAAATTTAATTTGTTTCCTCTCTTGTTTAATTAGATTGTGATTATGTGACAGTGCACAAAGCAAGACCTGCTCATTTACAATAATTATAGGACAATGCAGACTTCATTTTCCTAAGTGGTTCTCAAAACACTTAACAGATCAGAAATCAAGACTGGCATATTTTTCGTGTTTTCATACTTTTAGACATTTCCTTACAAGCTGCATCTTATGCAAATAGGGCGCCCTCTGGTGTTCAGTTGAGTTTGCACATTGTATCTGTTTTACTAATATCCAAGAAATACAATTCCAACATGCAAGCCACGGGGTAACACACATGAGCTTTGTAAGGCAAATACGAGGCGACAGGAAAGGCATTGTCCTAGGAAGCTCAGTGATATCCTTCCGATGGCTATAATTTATTCGATATAGTCCCCGGATTGAAATAATCAATTAGCAGTTGGAAATGTGCTGTGAAGTAAATTGTCGCACTCTCTATTACAGGATGGTTATCATATATTTATAAGGTGCGTTTCTGGCAATCATAACCAACAAGGTGTTGAGTTTTCAGTTGTAAACGAAATTCTGGAAGGCTAAAAAAAAAACAAGAAAAAAAAACAGTCACATTAAAAAAAAGGAGAGAGGAAATCGTTGAGACAGATTTCACACCTTTTGTCAGGAATGGTGCATTTTCGTTAAGGGCCAAAAAAAGTGTCTGGATGCGTCAAACGATGGAAATGGAGAGAAGGCTGCAATGTAAACACGGCGTCATTACCCTGTAAAGAATCCCGCTCCCAACATGGGCCATAATCACTGCTATTATTATTATATTTCATTATGTCCAAGCACGTTATATAGATTTGCTCAGGACTGCAAATACCTCATTTATAGAACATGTCCTCCCGAAAAAAATAAAAATCACTGCTTCTGGTCCTCACTCCTATTGTCCTAATTGGTAAATTCAGAGGTGTAACTATAGGGGCAGAGAGGTCGATGTAGCAACCTGGTCCAGGGGCCTGAGGGGGTCCTAAAGATCTGTATCCCAAATCAGGAGACCAGTACAAAAAATGATGTACTATATGTTAAGAGGATTTCCCAGGATCTGGAAAACATGGCTGCTTTTTTTCCCCAAAACACGTCTCCACAGGTTGTGTATGCTATTACAGCTCAGCTCCATTCACTTCAATGAACCTCAGCAGTAACAGCAGATACAACCCAAGGACAGGTTTTGTGCCGTTTCTGGAAGAAAGCAGACATGTTTTTTTCTAATCCTGAACAACCCCTTTAAGGTCTCTTTACACGAAAGAATTGTGCAGACAATGTAGAAATGGTTGTTCCTGATAATCGTTCCTTGTAAAGGTGTAGCTAATCGCCCGATGAAGGAGCAAACACTTATTCATCGGGTGAAAGCATCTGATCAGGCCCCAAAATAATCATTTTTGGGCAGCAGATTGTGCTGTGTGAACAGGGAACTGCTGCCTAGGAAACAATAAATCTGTATGGGAACAAGCAATCACAGTAGCCATCGCTCTCTCCCGCACAGAGGAGGTGATTGCCACATGTAAATGCAGCTCTCACCTATTGAGACGAGCAGGCAATTAGACAGCTGTCAACTGCCCCAAATTTCCTGGCACTGCCCCCGATTTTCTGAGACAATCCCGGAAAATTTGCGTTGTCTCAGGCTAACACAAACCCCACCCACAAATCGGTGTTTCTAGGCAGGTCCAGGGCGTTCCCAGGGTGGGCTTATAGGCCCCGATTTTACCAACTCAGATGTCGGTAAGTTTTCAATTATCAGGAACAAACGGTTTATTCCCGATAATTGCCTGCTCACTATAAATGAGCCCCTTGTTAAAGGGGTTTTATTCTCACCTAAAGGGGTTTTATCCTCAGCTATTTTTGGAACTCCTACAGCGATGAATGGAAAGCATGCTGTGCATGTGCGCTGTGCTCTCCTTAACTTTGGGGGCCCCATTCTCTAAAAAGGAGCGGATGCCAGAGGTGGGACCTGCACCTATCTGACATTGATGGCATATCCTAGCGATATGTCATCAATGTGCCAAATGGACCAACCCCTTTAAGGGCCCCTGTAACAGATTTGTTAAATTGCCCAAATTACACAATGACGTATGCCAAGCTCCTACATTACTACAGTCCTGATCAAAAGTTTAAGACCACTTGAAAAATGGCAAAAAATCATATTTAGCATGGCTGCATCTTAACAAGGTCACAAGTAGAGCTTCAACATGCAACAAGAAGAAATGGGAGTGAGACAAAACATTTTTTGAGCATTCAATTTAATGAAAACAACGAATAAACTGAAACAGGCTGTTTTTTAGCTGATCAAAAGTTTAGGACCACACCTCCAAAAATCCCCTAAACCCCCCCAAAACAGAAATCCAACTTCCAAACATGAACTCAGTAATGAGTAGCTCCGCCGTTATTGTTTATCACTTCAGAAATTAGTTTCAGCATGCTTGATACAAGCGTTTCCATGAGGTGAGTGGGAACATTTCTCCAAGTGGTGAAGACGGCCGCACGAAGGCCATATACTGTCCGGAACTGTTGTCCATTTTTGTAAACTTCCCTTGCCATCCATCCCCAAAGGTTCTCAATTGGATTTAGATCAGGGGAACACGCAGGATGGGCCACAAGAGTGATGTTATTCTCCTGGAAGAAGTCCCTTGTCCTGTGGGCATTGTGTACTGTAGCGTTGTCCTGTTGAAAAACCCAGTCGTTACCACACAGACGAGGGCCCTCAGTCATGAGGAATGCTCTCTGCAACATCTGGACATAGCCAGCGGCCGCTTGACGCCCCTGCACTTCTGGAAGCTCCATTGTTCCACTGAAGGAAAAAGCACCCCAGACCATTATGGCGCTCCCTCCACTGTGGCGCGTAGAAAACATCTCAGGTGGGATCTGCTTGTCATGCCAGTAACGTTGGAAACCATCAGGACCATCAAGGTTAATTTTTTTTCTCATCAGAGAATAAAATTTTCTTCCACCTTTGAATGTCCCATGTTTGGTGCTCTCTTGCAAAGTCCAAACAAGCAGTTCTGTGGCGTTCAAGGAAACAAGGTCTTTGAAGACGTTTTTTGTTTTTGAAGCCCTACAGTCTCAGATGCCGTCTGATGGTTATGGGGCTGCAGTCAGCACCAGTAAGGGCCTTAATTTGGATTGTCCAGGGTCTTGACGGACAGCCAATTGGATCCTCCGGCTCAGTGCTGATGAAATTTTTTGGGGTCTTCCACTTTACTTTTTTGTTCCATAACCCTCAGGAACATTTAAGAAATTCCAATTGACTGTCTTACTGCGTCCCACCTCAGCAGCGATGGCGCGCTGTCAGAGACCCTGCTTATGCAGTTCAACAACCGGACCACGTTCAAAAAGGGAGAGTTTTTTTGTCTTTTCCATCACAATGTGTGACTACCTCACAGGAAATGAAAAATGAATCCACATCTTTGCACAGATTTGGCCTTATAACGGCATGTGGTCCTAAAATTGTGCTCAAAATAAATACCAGCAGGCGTATAGATTTTTTATTCAATGCTTTATTCCATATACAGATTGATCCATACACAGGACGCGTTTCGGCCCGTCCAGCCTTCCACAACATGCAGTTGAATGCTCAAAAAATGTTTTGGCTCACTCCCATTTCTTATTGTTGCATGTTGAAGCTCTACTTGGAACCTTGTTAAGATCCAGCCATGCTAAATATGTATTTTTGCCATTTTTCAAGTGGTCTTAAACTTGACAGAACAGAAACATGAAGATAGTAGCAGTGCCAGAACCATTACATTTGATGCCATGGATTCCATGTACCACCTGGTTCAATCTGTGCTTTCATTGGCACGCCTTTCCACCAAGCCATCAATACATCTAAATTCAAAGTAGTCCAAGGCTCTAGAGGTTCCCAGTGTGTATTCATGTCATCTTAAAAGGTGCACTTTTTAAGACAACATGAATATGATTGATATTTTTATCGGAATCTTCAGTGCTTTGGACTTTGAAACCAGAATCATAACACCAATGGTATCCAACAGACCAATATTTTACCCAAAATATTAGCGCAGCATGCTACCCTTTTTATGGCTTTTTTTGTCCGAAATATGCTAAAGAAGCACATGTGAACCTAGCCTTAGCATGACACGTCAGTTATGATATGCTGTTTGTGGCCACATCACCACTGAAGCCAGCCATTGGCTGGAGATGAACATGTGACCATGCCCAGAGCAGAGACCGGAAGATGGAGACAGCGGAGGCAGCAAAGAGGACCAGAGTGGGGGGAGAAGGTTTGAGTGATCCTTCTATTTCAGTAGGAGATGAGGGCACTTGCTTAAAAAACTCATTATTACCAGAAAACCCCTTTAAACAGGTTTTGTGTGGTACTACAGCCCAACCCCATTCATTTCAATGGAGCTACCTATCTATGGCTCCACTTTGCTGTCTACAGATATGATTAAGGGCCCTTGCACACGACCGTATGCCCTCCGAGACATACTGTCCGTGAGCGGGCCATGTGTCCTGAAACGGCATTGATCGCGCGCACGGGAGCGCACAGCATCATAGATTACAATGATGCTGTGCACGTCAGGCCACCCGCAGGAGTATTGTCCTGCACTCACATATGTAATCTATGATGCTGTGTGCTCCCGTGCGCTATGCCGATCAATGCCGTTCCAGGACACATGGCCCGCTCACGGACTGTATGTCTCGGAGGGCATACGGTCGTGTGCAAGGGCCCTAAATCAAGGGATAAATGGGATACACTGCTGTATTATAGAGCTTTAACGGGCTGCAATAACAACAAAAAATTGAAAATGCATTAATTGGTTCTGATATACCAATACTTAGGAAACAAATGAAAAAGAAGTCACTATAGAAGCAGTGTGTGGCTTGCAGCCCTTGAGCCCCAAAGCCAAACGTGTACACAGGGTCCCCAACCCTCACTTGTCATCTATAGAACAGAGGGATCCCTGGACCTTGGTGTAACTGCAACCTCTTCAGCCTCTGGCTATAATCGAAGAAACCCTCCAGCAGAGAGATGGCGGCTCTCTCTGTCCTTCACACCATTTCTAATCGGCAGCATTAATAAAATGGGGTGGGGGGTGGAAGCACCTGTTATTCTGCTCTGTAAGAAGTGATATTACTGCATCTCCACAGAGTCTATAGACTGAGCAGTGTCATCTGCTGATGGTGGCATCTGTAGGTAGTCATCCACATTTCTTCAGAGTGGTAACGATTCTCTACTAAGCAGAACAGATAGGCAATAAATGTCTGATTACTGGGGCACCCACTCATCTCTAGTTCCATAGACTTTCAACGGAGGACCACTGTGCATGCTAGACTACCACTCCATTTAAACTCCTCATCACTGCAGTCAAACATTGAGAATTAAAGAAGACGATGAACTGACTTCTCCAAACTGTATGCTCACTTTCCTGTCTATAGACAACCACGGTCCTTCACACACACTGAAGTACTGCTGGAGATAGGTATGGTATGGTACTATAAGGTTGAGATCCAAGCTTCATTGTTGGGTTCTATCACCTTTTCTTGTGTATTGGCCTGAGTAGACATCCCCTATTGTGTGCTAATGGATGGATTTCACATAGATGTGCTGATGAAACCTCTCCTGACATGTCTTTTTTGAGTAACTAATTGCATTCCTCATGTAATAACAATTCAGGAGCATCTATTGTTATGACTCTATGATGTGCCGTTCCTTTATAACTCCTGCTAGAAGTTAGGCAAACAGGTATCTCCATCCAAGTGCATTGGTGAGATGATTCTCTTTCTTGGGGGATACTTCTTTGCATATTTATTTCCCATGGAGCATTGTCAATAAGTCTCCATGCAGGACTGGTCTCTTTAAGGAGATTTAGCACCCTGTCTAAGCTGCGACAAGTTAGGAAAGAATTACTAGCAGTTTGCAGTAAAGGTCCAGATGGGTCTTAGCAGTTGAGCCCCAGATGTGTTCCTGCACAGACTGACATTATCCAATCAGAGCTGCTGGTGTCATCCCTAACTGGTAACACCCAACTGGACCTTCATTGCAAATTGCTAGTAATTCATTACTAACTTCTAGCAGCACATCATGGAGTCATAAGGATAGATGCTCCAGAATTATTATTACATGGGTGATGGAAGTAGTTAGTAAAACAAACATGTCAGGAGAGGGGGTGGGTCCTCTTTAAGACTGTGTCTATACGTTGAGGTAGCTGGTGTTTTACCACTTAGTAATTGCTATGGTTTTGAAATTGAATATTGACCAATAAAAAACTACCACATCACAAAGTCACAGCACTATCAGGATGTATGAACACAGATAATCCTACAGGCCTTCTCCAGGTGCTTTATAAATTGATCATGCAATCTTTTCTCACCATGCATGGAAATGCACAGAAATTCCTTGCTCGCTGTACACTGTATATAGAAGCCAGACGTAGCAGAGCTCTATATGTCACCCAGAGGTCGCAATAACGCCTGTACAAGCGTCATAGATGCTATGTTCAGGCCATTTTACTCCCTGGAAAAAGTCTAAGGCGTACCAATACGCCTTAGACTTTTCCCTGCCATTCATCAGTGCAGTGAGCGCTGTGAACGGCACGGGCAGCGCAGTAGTGATGTCCGGTTCATGAACGAATCGTTCTTTTGAATGGATTCAGTTCACTGAACCGGAGGAGTCGATTCCTCTGAGTGAGCTGATCCATGAAGCCGCTCATAGCAGAGCAGAGAGACGCCGCAGCAGGGAGGAGCGTAATCTGATCCTAGAGTGGAAGCCAGCCCCTCTCCTCCCCGCCCACCCCGGCCTGCAACCAATCAGAGCTCAGTCAGATAGCAGAGCAGAGAGACGCTGGCAGCAGGGAGGAGCGTAATCTGATCCTAGAGTGGAAGCAGGCTTCTGCCAGCCCCTCCCCTCCCCGCCCACCCCGGCCTGCAACCAATCAGAGCTCAGGCAAGCAGCTCTGAGTCACACAGTACAGGAGGGAGTCTAAGAATCGAATGAGTCACAGGTTAAAAGAATCTAAAGATCCGACTTAGGGCTCTTTCACACCTGCGTTCTTTTCTTCCGGCATAGAGTTCCGTCGTCGGGGCTCTATGCCGGAAGAATACTGATCAGTTTTATCCTAATGCATTCTGAATGGAGTGAAATCCGTTCAGGATGCATCAGGATGTCTTCAGTTCCGGAACGGAACGTTTTTTGGCCAGAGAAAATACCGCAGCATGCTGTGCTTTTTGCTCCGGCCAAAAATCATGAAGACTTGCCACAAGGCCGGATCCGGAATTAATGCCCATTGAAAGGCATTGATCCGGATCCGGCCTTAAGCTAAACATAGTTTCGGCGCATTGCCGGATACGACGTTTAGCTTTTTCTCAATGGTTACCATGGCTGCCGGGACGCTAAAGTCCTGGCAGCCATGGTAAAGTGTAGTGGGGAGCGGGGGAGCAGCATACTTACCATCCCCTCCCGGGGCGCTCCAGAGTGACGTCAGGGCGCCCCAAGCGCATGTATCACGTGATCGCATGGGGCGCTCTGACGTCATTCTGGAGCGCCCCAGGAGCCGCACGGATGGTAAGTATGCCGCTCCCCCGCTCCCCGCTCCTACTATGGCAACCAGGACTTTAATAGCAGTCCTGGGTGCCATAGTAACACTGAAAGCATTTTGAAGACGGATCTGTCTTCAAATGCTTTCAGTACACTTGCGTTTTTCCGGATCCGGCGTGTAATTCCGGCAAGTGGAGTACACTCCGGATCCGGACAACGCAAGTGTGAAAGAGGCCTAAGAGACTCATTCGATTCTTTGAGTTAAAAGAACCGTCAGTCACTAGAACAGTTTACACTAAGGCTGATGACCGGCTGCAGCAGTGATGAGGTTAAGGAGCAGTCAGCAGAGAGATAAGAGAAGTGACAGGACACAGTTTAGATTACAGGTTGAATTAACCCTTTAGGGTCAAATTGTCTTCTCAAGGAGATATATATGTTAAAGGCATCCCTTCTTCTGTCTCATTCAGTAGCTATATAACTATTGAGAGAGATGTATATTTTTTTAATACATTTACACAATTAACCCTCCATTTTAAATATATTATTTACCCCAGTGTTAAATTCAAGCTTCCGTCATCCACACATGTGCATTGCGCAACCTAAGCTTCAATTTCCTTGCCTCTTGTCAGCTCAGCGAGTGAACCGATTCATGTGAAAGATCCGAACTTCCCGTCTCTACAGCGCAGCGATGTGGCTGCTGCCTGAAACAACCAATGACAAAGCTCCTTACAGTAAGGAGCTTAGTGATTGGTCAGTTTGAGCGGGCTGCCGGAGCTTATGGCACACCGCTCTGAAGTAAGGAGGGAGGCGCACACGATCGTCACTGGCGGGGTAAGTGGCCTTGCTGCAGCGCCTTGTTTTCAATTGTTCAGGCCTCATGCACAAGACCGTTGTGTGCATCCGTGGCCGTTGTGCCGTTTTCAGTTTTTTTTCGCGGACCCATTGACTTTCAATGGGTCCGCGGAAAAATCGGAAAATGCACCGTTTGGCAGCCACATCCGTGATCCGTTTTTCCTGGCCGTGAAAAAAATAGGACCTGTCCTATTTTTTTCACGGCCAACGGTTCACAGACCCATTCAAGTCAATGGGTCAGTGAAAAAACACGGATGCACACAAGATTGTCATCCGCGTCCGTGATCCGTGTCCGTGATCCGTGTCCGTTTTTTCCTATCATTTCAATGGCAAACTTGACTTAGAATTTATTTTCATTTTTCATGTCCGTGGATCCTCCAAAAATCAAGGAAGACCCACGGACGAAAAAACGGTCACGGATCACGGACCTACGGACCCCGTTTTTGCAGACCTTAAAAAAAAACGGTCGTGTGCATGAGGCCTCAGCCTCACATGCTGTATGAGCCTAATCCAGCTATGAACACATATGGATATGTGAGCTATAGCGGTGCTCATCCGTGGTGTGCGCCCTGTCAGGGACCAGCCCTGCTAGTAGTAACTGTTCGGTAACGCCACATTTCGCACAGGTTACCCATAAGTGACGGCCGGCAGCATGGTGAGTGTTGTGTCACCGACAACGTTTCAGTTTCCCGCCCTTATCTGTAGTGTACAGCTCCTAATGTGCAGGCAGCGTGCGTCATGAGGACTAAGGAGTACAGTACAGCTGTTACCTATAGCAACCGGAGACGGCCTGTGCTGTAATTAGAGGAAGCAGCCACAGTCTGTATATAAGTCATAACCCCATCAGCCACATTACCCCCAGAACAGGACAAACCCTTTCAACCTCATAAAATCACTGCAACAGTGTCCTCAGTGGTGCCGACCCCTCAGCGCAACAGTGACCTCAGTGGTGCCGACCCCTCAGCGCAACAGTGACCTCAGTGGTGTTGACCCCTCAGCGCAACAGTGACCTCAGTGGTGCCGACCCCTCAGCGCAACAGTGACCTCAGTGGTGCCGACCCCTCAGCGCAACAGTGACCTCAGTGGTGCCAACCCCTCAGCGCAACAGTGACCTCAGTGGTGCCAACCCCTCAGCGCAACAGTGACCTCGGTGGTACCGACCCCTCAGCGCAACAGTGACCTCAGTGATGCCGACCGCTCAGCGCAACAGTGACCTTGGTGGTATCGACCCCTCAGCGCAACAGTGACCTCAGTGGTGCCAACCCCTCAGCGCAACAGTGACCTCAGTGGTGCCGACCGCTCAGCGCAACAGTGACCTCAGTGGTGCCGACCGCTCAGCGCAACAGTGACCTCAGTGGTGCCGGCCCCTCAGCGCAACAGTGTCCTCAGTGGTGCCGACCCCTCAGCGCAACAGTGACCTCAGTGGTGCCGACCCCTCAGCGCAACAGTGACCTCAGTGGTGCCAACCCCTCAGCGCAACAGTGACCTCAGTGGTGCCGACCGCTCAGCGCAACAGTGACCTCAGTGGTGCCGACCGCTCAGCGCAACAGTGACCTCAGTGGTGCCGGCCCCTCAGCGCAACAGTGTCCTCAGTGGTGCCGACCCCTCAGCGCAACAGTGACCTCAGTGGTGCCGACCCCTCAGCACAACAGTGACCTCAGTGGTGCCGACCCCTCAGCGCAACAGTGACCTCAGTGGTGCCGACCCCTCAGCGCAACAGTGACCTCAGTGGTGCCGACCCCTCAGCGCAACAGTGACCTCAGTGGTGCCGACCCCTCAGCGCAACAGTGACCTCAGTGGTACCGACCCCTCAGCGCAACAGTGACCTCAGCTAAATTTTAAATTGTCTAAATTTGCTATTTATGCAGGGAAGACAGTTCTAGATACTAGTAATGGTTTCCCTGCATAAATAGCAACCCCTTAATGTTATGTAGGCCTTCGTATTAACTATTCAAATTACTGTAACTTTCGTACTCCTCACCGGCTGAAAATACTCCTCAAAAATGGTAAGAGCAGTATTTTTACTCTTCCAGAAAAAATGTAGCGTGACCTCTGATGTCACCTATTCCAGAATGCCAGGTAAGGACACCAAGTCTCATTGTTCCACCTGAGCCTATCAAGACCATGATACTTATTTTATCTATATTTCTCTATAAAAACATTCTAATATTGCATAGTCCAGTATGTATTTTACTCTAGGATGGCTTGGGCAGGTGTGTAACCACTACACACGTAGGTAATTCTACCCACAATATATCTAAAAGACTATTGCTTTATTGCTATCATGACGCTGTGATTTACTTCTACACCCGTGCTGTATACAGATGACGGTCCATGCAGAGCAGAGGTCTATGCTGCTCCAAGGTGAAAGTCTTACTGGTTGGAGGAAACATTGAGCATCATTATGATCCAAGTCAGCTGCCACACATTAACGCGCTGTAGAGAAGACTTTCTGTGCTGACACCTTTTATGTCATCCACATTGAGTCATGCCTTCTCGTCTAGGATCAGATATGCTACACAGCCCCTGAAATCTACATGCAACGATATAGTATCAGACCCAAAAGACAGCCGTGATAGAGAGGAAATTGAAATGACATTTGAATCTGAAGAAAGGAGGCGATAAGACAGTAAAATACGGGAGAACACAGAGAGCAGAACAAAAGGAGAAGGAAGAAGATGAGAAAGGAGGTCAGACAAGGCCCTGGGGGTTGAAAGGCAAGATGGGGCAGCTGTTTGCTGACCAGCTCTCTGTCACACCTTACGCTTTTTTCCTTGGCATTCTTAAGTGAGTAATTATTATAAAATAATGGCATTGCCAGAGGAGCAACACCAGTCTCCAGCACATTGCAAGCCGACCAGGACTCATCACATAATTAGCATTTGGATGATTTCAAATAGCACTTCAACACAGCAACTTAGATAGAGTTGACACCAACTCTGTCCCCCGATATATCATGTAAGGCAGAGGGATGATGGTGCCATACAGGATTGAAAGCGAAATATGAGAGGGGAAGAGGCTATTTCTACAACCATGTAACTAATGAACCAAATTTCATGTAGTATTTTCCAGCAGGTCACCCCCTAAACATAAATTTTTGCCCACATTAAGATTTTGAATTTGGATACCTTACAATCTAAAATGATAATGTAGCATTAGAAGATGAGAAGATGACATACCTCATGATAGGACTTATCTCCAACTTTCTAAACTATAATATAAGATAGGAAGGTGACATATCGGACACATGATCAGACTCATGTCAAACTTTCTAAAATATAGTATAAGAAGATGACATTTCTTTTAATAGGATTCATGTTTAACTTTCTAAAATATAAGATGAGAAGATGACATATTTCATGATAGGACTGATGTCCAACTTTCTAAAATATAATATAAGATAAGAATATGAACCATCCCATTTCTAAAATATAATACAATATACGATTGCATATCTCACGACAGGATTTATGCCCAACTTTCTAAAATATAAAATGAGTAGATATATCTCATGCTAGGATGCATGTCCAACTTTCTAACATATAAGATGAGAAGATGACAAATCTCATGACAGGACTCGTCTTCAATTTTCTAAAATATAATATAAGAAGATGACATATTTCATGATAGGACTCATGTCCAACTTTCTAAAATATAATACAAGATAAGATTACATATCTCATGATAGGACTCATGTCTAACTTTCTAAAATATAATATAAGATGAGAAGATTTCATATCTCATGATTGGATTCATGTCCAAATTTCTGAAAATCACAAACAATGTGAGAAATCTAGCTGGTGATCCATGCACAGAGCATTTGACAAAAAATGTCACCTTCGTATAAGGTAATGTAAATTTAGATTTTTCATTTTCTACATGGAGACTTAAGGGTGATGGAAGCTGATTTTATATATGTACTATATAGTTTTGCCTCAAGCCTTGACCATCTGTTCTGTTTAAAAATGGTTGGAGCAGACATAATGCTGTCTTAGGCATGAAAGACAAGAAAAACCCACCGAGGTGTATGAGGAGAGGAAGCCCTTTTCTTTTCCAAGGCCTCTCGCGCACTGGAAAGCACAGTAAGCCATTATTGTACAGGATACCACGTAGGCTTACCATATAGAGTCGTGATTTGCGTGTTAAGCTACAATACCAGATACATTTCTTAACATGCTGCACCATTTATCACCCGCTAATTGGATAATAATCATTGTAAAAAGCCAATCTTCCTAAACACCATGAAGAAAAGGTGCATGCAATGGAGACGTCGCTCCAAAGGTGCTGATTTAATGTATGGAAAATTTAATTTTAAGGGCTAATTGTAAACAATTAGAATAAAACACTTTAGCTAAAAATAACACTAGCGCCAAAGAACAGCAGCTATAGGAAGACGGCGGTAATCTCTGGCACATCCGCCTGAACCTCCGTTCCTAATGGACTTCAAATTATCAACATTGCTAAACTCTGTGCAAGCTTGTAGAGAAACGCTCCCCACCACCACCCCCACCCCCACATCCATAATTTGTAATCAAGAGCATAATTTTGTCATTTTGCAGTACTAATTATCTAATCATGACACGCCATATAACGTCCATGTCTAGCCAATTAGCTAAGACAATTATTAAAATTTGGAAGCCTAATTATGTCTCAATTTAATGCTGGCAAACTCTTGTCTAGTTGTGTAATTAAAATGCTGTCTTTTGCTTCTGCCTTCAGGGCAGTGGATGATTAGGACCTGTCAGGGGGTGCACTCAACCAAACCCAGTCGAGCGTACGGTGCAACATGACCCTACATTGTAAGTGTGTCAACATATTAACCTGAATTCCCATCAGCGCATAGAATCACATTTGGTAGAGATACAGAGGCTAAAACATGAAGTCGTTTATTAAGAAGAAAAAAAAATACATGCCTTTTAATTAATGCTATAAAGGAATTGACACATCAAGTGCTCGGAGTCACAAGACTGTTTCATCTAATTAGGAGCCTAGAAGTATTTGCCTTTGTCTGCAGAAGGAGCTTTCTGTTTTCCTCCTGACTTCTGGTGGCTGGGTACTTGTATTTATAGATTCTACATACAGAAGAGATAGTGAAAATTCCCAGAGATGAAAATGAAAATGTTCAATTTTTATAAAAATTATGATGACACTGTAATAACTGTGATTTTCACGTAAGTGACATACATGGATGATAAGACACGGGCCAGTGTAGGTCCACAAGCAAGATGCACCATAAGAGATTTACTTATACCAGAGTGCCATATGTACAGTCTGCCAATTTCTTCCATACCTCGGTGTGCAATACTGTTGTTTTACGATTGCGGTAGATTTATCGGCAGGGCCCGGTCCACCTGTTATTGATTCATGAGACTTTTCTACACAACAAAGTGTCCAAAATTTTGATAAATGAATCTCAATCAGGGACACTGAAGCGCCAGCATTTGTGTGTCCAAAAAAGCGGCACAGTAGCTCCATAAATCTTGTGTTGAGCCCAATGTCTATATCACAATGTATTTAAGGGCTTGGCTCATTACAAACACTTATCTCCTATCTACAAGATAGAGGATAAGAGTCTGATCGACTGCTGGGGTCCCTGCCAATCACACAAATAAAGGCTGTCACGGGTGGTGTTGCAGAAAACTAGAAGATACAAATAAAGATCCGACTGACTTGATCCCCAAACTAAGGAACATAATGGTGAGCCCTATAAAAGCCTTAGAGCTCTCCCTGACTGCTCAGCCCATGCAAAGATCTTTATGATAGATAATTGCATGCCCTCGTACCTAGACTGTGTGACACCTGAAAACCCTATAATAGTAAGGGGACACGACCACTGGCTCCTTACACTTAATACGGAGGGAGTCAGGGTCACCTAGGATCAGGCCAACAGTAAAACACAAATAAAGGAATAGACTTATCTGAGGAGCCAGCAGTTGCAGCATCTAGCAGTGAGCACAATCCAGGAAGTTGTATAAACCGCAAAGTGATGCAGTATGGGAGGGGCTATAAAGGGATGCAATCAATGCAACAAGATGACAGCTGAGAGAGGGAAACGAGATGACAAAATGAAACCAAAACAAAAGAACCTCAAGCAAGAGGTACTGAAGAACGTCTGTCAGAGCTTCTCAGAGATCTGGCGGTGACAGTACCCCTCCTTCTACGAGTGGACTCCGGACACTCAGAGCCCACCTTCTCAGGATGGGACCTATGAGTTTTGAAATCAGGAGAAAAAATCTAAATGTCATCTAGATACACTAGTACAAATTTCCCCATTACATGATAAAAAATGCTGTTCACAAAATGTTGGAAGATGGCTGGAGCATTCATCAAACCAAAGGGCATAACCAAATTCTCAAAATGGCCCTCAGGAGTATTGAAGGCCGTCTTCCATTCATCCCCTTCCCTGACCCTGACCAGGTTGTATGCCCCTCTCAAATCTAACTTAGAAAAAACTTTTGCCCCAACAATCTGGTTAAACAGGTCCGGGATCAGAGGAAGCGGATAAGGGTCACGAATTGTGATAGTGTTCAGCTCCCTGAAATCCAGACATGGTCTTAAAGAACCATCTTTTTTCTTAACAAAGAAAAAGACAGTGGCAACAGGTGACTTCGAGGGGCGGATGTGCCCTTTTCTCAGGCTCTCAGAGATATACGTACGCATAGCGACCCTTTCAGGTTGGGAGAGATTGTATAAATGAGATTTAGGCAGCTTGGCGCCTGGGATGAGATTAATAGGGCAATCGTACTCCCGGTGAGGGGGCAGCTCCTGGACACCACTCTCTGAAAACACATCCGAAAATTCAGAGAGAAAAGATGGTAGAGTCTTGGTAGAAACCTCTGAAAGAGACGCCGAGAGGCAATTCTCTCTGCAATAGTCACTCCAATCATTTATTTGCCTTGCTTGCCAATCAATGATGGGATTATGTTTAGTGAGCCAGGGTAGCCCCAACACTAGAGGCGTAGGTAATCCACTTAGGACGAAACATGAGACATCCTCAACATGAGCCTCATCCACAGTCTAACGGATATTGTGAACTATGCCCTTTAACGATTTTTGAGAAAGTGGAGCGGAATCGATAGCAAAAACAGGTATATCTTTTCCCAAAGTGCATACCTGGAAACCATGTGTTATAGCAAACTGATTATCAATGAGATTGACAGCTGCTCCACTATCTACAAAAATCTCACAAAAAATGTTCTTGCTCTCTAGCGCCACCCTGGCAGGTAGGACAAAACGGGAACTACAAGCAAACGGAAAAGCTTCAATTTCCGCATCAACCTTGCCAATGGTAACAGATGGAAAGCTTTTAGAGGATTTTTTTTCTTTTAGTTTCTTTATTACCCTCAAAATTCTCCCTAAATCTTCTAGAGGGGCAAACATTTGCCAAATTATTTATACCTCCACAACAGAAACAAACCCTGCCCTGAGAGCTGAATCTTCTATTATCAGAGGCAAGCAAACTCATCTGCATGGTTTCCTGCTCAGGGGGGATTGAGAGAGACTGAGACCCCTGCACACTGAATGAGACCGCCCCACTGTCCTTGGACTGAATAAGACAGGAAGTAGTGATCTCTCCTCTCTCTCTAAGACGCCTGTCAATACGAACAGCCTGAGACATGGCAGACTGCAAGGAGGCAGGTCTCTCATGAAAGGCAAATGCATCTTTCAATCCCTCCGAAAGACCATAGCAAAATTGACTTCGGAGTGCAGCATCATTCCAACCAGTATCAGCTGCCCATCTCCGAAATTCTGAACAGTATATCTCAGCGGACTGCTTACCCTGGCATAAAAGACGCAGTTTAGATTCAGCCAGAGCAATACGATCCAGGTCATCATATATCTGACCCAGGGCTGACAAAAATTCATCCATCGATTGGAGGGGCCGTGCCCCCACCAGCAGCGAAAAGGCCCAAGACTGAGCGTTATCCCTGAGCAGCGAGATGATGACCCCCACCCTCTTCTCCTCAACACCAGAGAAATGGGAAAGTAGGCGAAAATGAAGTTTGCAAGCCTCTCTAAAACGAACAAAATTCTCACTACCCCCCGGAAAACGTATCCGGAAGCGAGATCTTAGGATCAGAACAAACTCCATGAACACAAGCTGAACCGGGCACCTGAAACTGAGATACAGTTTTACGGAGATCTGCTACCTCCAGTGAAAGACCCTGCATGCGTTCAGTCAAGAGTGAAACCGGATCCATGCTTAAGACGGTTTTGGCGGTTTATAATGTCAAGGGTGGTGTTGCAGAAAACTGGAAGATACAAATAAAGATCCGACTGACTTGAACCCCAAACTAAGGAACATAAGGGTGAGCCCTATAAAATCCCTAGAGCTCTCCCTGACTGCTCAGCCCATGCAAAGATCTTTATGATAGATAATTGCATGCCCTCGTACCTAGACTGTGTGACACCTGAAAACCCTATAATAGTGAGGGGACACGACCACCGGCTCCCTACACTTAATACGGAGGGAGTCAGGGTCACTTAGGATCAGGCCAACAGTAAAACACAAATAAAGGAATAGACTTATCTGAGGAGCCAGCAGTTGCAGCATCTAGCAGTGAGCACAATCCAGGAAGTTGTATAAACCGCAAAGTGATGCAGTATAGGAGGGGATATAAAGGGATGCAATCAATGCAACTGGATGACAGCTGAGAGAGGGAAACGAGATGACAAAACGAAACCGAAACAAAAGAACCTCAAGCAAGAGGTACTGAAGAACGTCTGTCAGAGCTTCTCAGAGATCTGGCGGTGACAAAGGCCCTGTGTAAATGGAGCAGCACCCAGGCATGTGCGCTGCTGCTCCGGGACTTCCAGAGATAGACGAGTACGATCGTTACTTCCAATAAGGGAACACAGGGCGTACCTTCAATGGAGGCAGACCACGCAAGTTCTACAGGGCCCTGAGGAGAGGGACCTGGCGCTGATCTCCTTCTCTTTCTCCCAATGTGAAAACACTGCATTTTTATGCAGCTACCACTAGGGGCAACTCAATGCAGAAAGATTATTGCAGCTTCCATTTCAGTTAATGGTAGCTACATAAATTCCTATGCACTGAGCTCCCCCTAGTGGTGGAAGCAGGCAGCCAACTTTGTAATAGAAGGTAAGCAGGGGATTTATTATTGTAATAACACCAGTTGTCCAGTATGAATGCATTAAGAAATAAAATGTTCATAATGAACGCCATATTTACGAAGCACCATTTTTTTTCTGACATAAACGCTGGACAAAGTGAGTGAGGCTAAGGGTGACTTTTTAAACAATTTTTTTTTTAATTAAAATTGCTTCTGAAAAAAAATTCTGTAAAAATCAGGGGTGATGTGCTTTGTATTCTGCATTGCATGGGAGTGTTTGGCACTAAATGGCCTTGTGGTTGGCCTCGGCGGTCGTTTTGGGGCGAACTTTGCTCGTTCGCAATTCAACGAACATGCGAACATATGGCGATGTTTGCATGCGCCATATTCTTATGCATTGCGCCGAACTTTGACACATAACACATCCATCAGGTGGGACAGGACGGCTAATTGAGAAGTTTCAGCACATCGACACCCCCCCACTCTATAACAGAACCCGATCTGGCAGCCATTTTACATTCTGTGTTTTGCCAGTGTAGGAAGAGTTTGCTGTGTGGAGCAGGGACAGACTGTTAGGGACACCAAACTCTAGCTAATAGGGCCACAAAAGTCCTTTTAAGGACTGGTATAGGTGTGCTATCGATAGGTGTGATATACTGAGGGGTGTGATATACTTATAATATACTTTCTAACATAGAAAGTATATTATAGTGCATTTGTATTGTGCAGCAGTTGTGTGCGGTTCTGCTGCAATACCGCAGCTATATAGAGGGACAAACGCTATTGGAATAACTAATTGCAACTGGTGTGATATACCTGTTGCCACCAAAAAACGGATTGAGGGGTGTGATAAACCTGTAATATACTAGCTAACATAGAAAGTATATTATAGTGCATTTGTATTGTTCAGCAGTTGTGTGCGGTTCTGCTGCGATAACCGCAGGAATATAGAGGGACAAGCGTTATTGGAACAACTATTTGCAATGGGTGTGATATACCTGTTTCCCCCCCAAAAACCCTATTAAGGGGTGTGATATACATGCTTCCACCAAATATTGATTCAGGTGTTCTATACACCTGTTTCCACAAAATACTGATTGAGGGGTGGGATATACCTGCTTCGACAAAATACTGATTAAGGGGCTCTATACACCTGTTTCCACAAAATACTGATTGAGGGGTGGGATATACTTGCTTCTACAAAATACAGATTAAGGGGTTCTATATACCTGCTTCTACAAAATACTGATTGAGGGGTGCGATATACCTGTTACCACAAAATACTGATTAAGGGGTGCAATATACCTGCTTCCACAAAATACTGATTAAGGGGTTTAATATACCTGCTTACACAAAATACTGATTGAGAGGTGTGATATACCTGCTTCTACAAAATACTGATTAAGGGGTTCTATATGCCTGCTTCCAAAAAATACTGATTGAGGGGTGCGATATACCTGCTTCCACCAAATATTGATTATGGGGTTCAATATACCTGTTTCCACAAAATACTGATTGAGGGGTGCGATATACCTGCTTCTACAAAATACTGATTAAGGGGTTCTATATACCTGCTTCCACAAAATACTGATTGACGGGTGCGATATACCGTCTTCCACCAAATATTGATTGAGACCTGCGATACACCGGTTTCCACAAAATACTGATTAGGGGTTTTATATACCTGCTTCCACCAAATATTGATTCAGGTGTTCTGTATACCTGCTTCTACAAAATACTGATTAAGGGGTTCTATATGTCTGCTTCCACAAAATACTGATTAAGGGGTTTGATATACCTGCTTCCACAAAATACTGATTGAGGGGTACAATATACCTGATTCCACAAAATACTGATTAAGGGGTTTGATATACCTGTTTCCACAAAATAATGATTTAGGGGTGTGATATACCTGCTTCCACCAAACATTGATTCACATGTTCTATATACCTGCTTCCACAAAATACTGATTGAGGGGTGGGATATACCAGCTTCTACAAAATACTGATTAAGTGGTTCTATATTCCTGCTTCCATAAAATACTGATTGAGGGGTGCGATATACCTGCTTCCACAAAATACTGATTAGGGGTTTTATATACCTGCTTCCACAAAATACAGATTGAGGGGTGCGATATACCTGCTTCCACAAAATACTGACTGAGGGGTGCAATATACCTGTTTCCACAAAATTCTGATTGAGAGGTGGGATATACCTGCTTCTACAAAATACTGATTAAGGGGTTCTATATACCTGCTTCCACGAAATACTGATTGAGGGGTGCGATATACCTGCTGTCATGGTCTTACCTCCTTGCTGTTCTCCTTCGTTTGACATGTGCTGGCGGCCATCTTGGTTTCTGGGTTTCTTGTAGCCTCCCACCCTGCGGCTCCTCCTTCCCACTGGGAGGAGCTGGATGCCTAGCTCATATATATAGGAGGTCTGTGGCTTCAGTTCCCTGCTTGGTCCTCCTGTGCTCACATGCTTCTAAGACTGCTGCTGCTTCTGGTTCCTGATCCTGGCTTCGTCTGACTACCCTGCTGATTCCTGATCCTGGCTTCGTCTGACTACCCTGTTGGTTCCTGATCCTGGCTTCATCTGACTACCCTTCTGGTTCCTGATCTCTGGTTTCGCAAGACCCTGCTTCGGTTTAGCCATCCGTTTGGACTTTTGCCTTACAGCTTTATTTTCAATAAAGCCTTCTTATTTCCACTCATCTCTGGTTGTACGTCTGGTTCATGGTTCCATGACATTAGGACCAAGCCATGAATTCTGACGGTACAGGGCCATCCTCGCTACCTACGCTGGTTGCCAGACTTGATCAGCAGGATCACCTGTTGGGTCGGTTCGCTGTGGCGTTGCAAACCCTGCTTGAACGCACGGCTCATTTAGCTTCCGTTGCCGATGGGTCGGTTGTCGCTCCTGGGCCCGCTCCTACTGCCGCTCCGGTTGTTGCGCCAGAGTCTACCCCGACACCTGTTGCTGCGCCTGCGGTGTTTCGGGGTATGACCGGTTCTGCCCCCCTTCCACAGCGCTTTGGGGGAGAGCCAACTCAGTGCCGAGGTTTCCTTAACCAGGTGGGCATTTACTTCGAGTTGCTGCCACATGCCTTTCCTACTGAGAGATCAAAGGTGGGCTTCTTGATCTCGCTGCTCTCGGACAAGGCCTTGGCCTGGGCCAGCCCTTTATGGGAGAACAACAATCCGGTGGTTGCCGAGTTTTCCGGTTTTGTTGCTTCTCTTCGGAAGGTATTCGATGTGCCGGCTCGTGCTGCCTCTGCTGCGAAGCTCCTTATGTCCATCAGACAGGGTTCACGATCCGTAGCTGAATACGCCATTGAGTTTCGTACCCTGGCAGCAGAGGTGGGCTGGAATAATGAGGCTCTGGTCGCTGCTTTCTCTCATGGTCTCTCGGATGCCTTGAAGGATGAGGTTGCAGCTAAGGACCTACCTGTGGAGCTCGAGGCTCTTATTTCTTTCCTGATTTTGATTGACACCAGACTCAGGGAGAGACCTTCCTTTCAGGAGAGCCTGCGGAGGCCTTCTAACAGATTGGCGCCTACGTTTGCTGTCCCACCAGTGCCTCCCTCTCCTCCCACGCCTCCTGGGGATGACTTGTCTGGGGGTGAACCCATGCAGCTGGGGTTTGCTCGCCTGTCCGAGGGGGAGAGGGTACTCCGGAGACGCGAGGGCCGATGCATGTACTGTGGTCTCGGTGGGCATTTTCGGTTGGCATGCCCGAACCGTCCGGGAAACGCTCGCACCTGAGATCCTGTCGGGGGCAGATCTTGGGTGGAGTCTCCTCGTCCCCGGTTTCCCGTGTTGACAAACCACTGATTACTGTTGTCCTCTCCTGGGTCGGGGGCTCGGTGACGACCCAGGCGTTGGTGGACTCTGGTGCTGGTGGTTTGTTCATTGATAGTGTGTTCGCTGCCGCCAATTCCATTCCTCTGCAGCCTCGAGGTTCCCCACTGGCTCTTGAGGCGATAGACGGCAGACCCCTTCTGCCGCCACACGTGACTCATGAGACCCTTCCAGTGGGGATGGCCATTGGTGCCGTTCACAGAGAGTCGGTCTGTCTCCAGGTTATTTCGTCTCCACACTACTCGGTGGTCTTGGGGTACCCCTGGCTCCAGAAGCATAATCCGACTTTCGATTGGAAATCGGCCGAGATCCTCTCGTGGTCACCGCAGTGTGGGGCTAGTTGCATCCATGGGCCTGTCAAGTTGCTGTGTACTTCCTCGGACTCTCTGTTGCCTCCTGAATACGAGGAGTACCGGGATGTATTCGATAAGGTGCGTGCGGTTGCCCTACCTCCGCACCGCCCATACGATTGTGCCATAGAGTTACAATCTGGTGCCGTTCCTCCTCGTGGCAAAGTCTATCCACTGTCGGTAGCGGAGAATGAGGCCATGGAGGAGTACGTGAGGGAGGCGCTTTCACGCGGACACATTCGCAAATCCTCGTCCCCGGCAGGGGCTGGATTTTTCTTTGTGAAAAAGAAGGGCGGTGAGTTGAGGCCTTGCATCGATTACAGGGGTCTCAATCGCATCACGATCAAGAACGCTTACCCGATACCCTTGATTTCCGAGCTGTTCGATCGCCTCAAAGGGGCCACGGTCTTTACCAAACTCGACCTGAGGGCGGCATATAACCTGGTAAGGATCAAGGCGGGCGATGAGTGGAAGACCGCGTTTAACACAAGGACCGGTCATTATGAATCCTTGGTTATGCCCTTTGGGTTGTGCAATGCGCCCGCAGTCTTCCAGGAATTCATCAACGATGTTTTCCGTGACCTGTTGCAGCAGTGTGTGGTGGTCTATTTGGATGACATCTTGGTATATTCTGAATCCATGGAGGCCCACATTCTGGATGTCAGACGAGTGTTGCAACGGTTACGAGAGAACAAGCTGTTCGGTAAGCTTGAGAAATGCGAATTTCACCGATCCCAGGTAACCTTCTTAGGTTACATCATTTCCGCTGAGGGGTTCTCCATGGATCCTGAGAAGGTTTCGGCTGTCTTACAGTGGCCCCAGCCCAGTGGTCTTCGTGCCCTGCAGCGCTTTTTGGGTTTCGCCAATTATTATCGGAAGTTCATCAGGGACTTTTCCATGCTAACCAAGCCTCTCACGGATCTGACCAGGAAGGGCAGTAATCCCCAGGTCTGGCCGCCCGAGGCCATCCGAGCTTTTGAGGCTCTAAAGTCCGCCTTTGTGTCGGCTCCGATTCTGTCGCATCCCAACCCTGGGTTGCCGTTTGTCCTCGAGGTGGACGCGTCTGAGACGGGAGTAGGCGCCCTCCTGTCTCAGCGTAGAACACCAGAGGGTCCTCTGCTTCCTTGTGGGTTTTACTCCCGGAAACTGTCTTCCGCGGAGTGCAACTATCAGATTGGTGACAGGGAGTTATTGGCCATCGTGCAGGCCCTTAAAGAATGGAGGCACTTGCTCGAGGGCTCGGTGGTTCCGGTTCTCATCCTGACGGACCACAAGAATCTGACCTACCTCTCTGAGGCCAAGAGATTGACACCACGTCAGGCCAGATGGGCTCTGTTCTTGTCACGTTTTAATTATGTGGTCTCCTACCTACCCGGTTCCAAGAACATCAGAGCGGATGCCTTATCACGGCAGTACTCCGAGCTGTCCGGGGAGGAGTCGATTCCGACTTCGGTCATACCTCCGAATCAGATCCTGGCCGCCATTCGCACCAGCCTGACCTCTCCCCTGGGTGAGCAGATTTTGGCGGCTCAATCTGGTGCTCCCTCTGGGAGACCCAACGGCAGGTGTTTTGTGCCTGAGGAGTTGCGCACTCGGTTGTTGCGAACCTACCATAACTCCAAGGCCGCGGGGCATCCTGGAAAGAATCAGCTGTCCTGGGCTGTTTCACGTCTGTTCTGGTGGCCTTCTCTACGTTCCGACATCGCCGCATATGTAGCGGCATGCTCCGTTTGTGCCCAGAGTAAGTCCCCTCGGCACCTTCCGTTGGGCCTTTTGCAACCCATAGCCACCGGGGAGCGTCCATGGTCACACCTGGGGATGGATTTCATTGTGGACCTCCCTGCATCCCGAGGCCATACGGTCATTCTCATGATAGTGGATCGGTTTTCCAAAATGTGCCACTGTGTACCTCTCAAGAAGTTACCCTCTGCACAAGAGTTGGCCTCGATTTTTGCCAGGGAGGTCTTCCGGTTGCACGATTTGCCCAAGGAGATTGTGTCGGATCGGGGGAGTCAGTTTGTGTCCAGGTTCTGGCGCGCCTTTTGCTCCCAGTTGGGGATTCATCTCTCTTTCTCATCGGCCTACCACCCTCAGTCCAATGGGGCCGCAGAACGATCCAATCAGGCCTTGGAGCAATTCCTTCGTTGCTATGTCTCCGATCACCAAGACAATTGGGTTGACCTCCTGCCTTGGGCTGAGTTTGCCAGGAACACGGCGGTGAACTCTTCCTCTGGGACGTCTCCCTTCATGGCCAATTATGGGTTCCAACCTGCCGTGTTACCGGAGGTATTCTCTCCCCAGGATATTCCGGCTGTGGAGGATCACCTTTCGTCCTACGTGCTTCTTGGGTACAGATCCAGAGGTCCCTTGAGGTCTCTGCGCAGCGCCAGAGACTCCAGGCTGATCGCAGACGAGCGCCCGCTCCTTCCTACCAGGTCGGAGACCGCGTATGGTTGTCCACCCGCAACCTCAACCTTCGAGTGCCCACTCCCAAGCTGGCGCCTCGCTTTGTTGGTCCCTTCCGAGTGCTTCGCAGGGTAAACCCGGTAGCCTATGCCCTTGCGCTTCCTCCTGGCATGCGGATCTCCAACGTGTTTCATGTCTCCCTCTTGAAGCCACTGGTGTGTAATCGTTTCACTTCCTCGATTCCTCGGCCTCGTCCGGTCCAAGTGGGCAATCGTGAGGAGTATGAGGTGAGCAATATCCTGGACTCACGCCTGGTCCGCGGCCGGGTGCAGTTTTTGGTCCATTGGCGTGGTTATGGTCCAGAGGAGCGTTCCTGGGTTCCCTCCGCAGATGTCCATGCTCCTGCCTTGCTCCGAGCCTTCCACACACGCTTCCCTCAGAAACCGTTCCTTACTCCGCGGAGGAGGGGCCCTTGAGGGGGAGGTACTGTCATGGTCTTACCTCCTTGCTGTTCTCCTTCGTTTGACATGTGCTGGCGGCCATCTTGGTTTCTGGGTTTCTTGTAGCCTCCCACCCTGCGGCTCCTCCTTCCCACTGGGAGGAGCTGGATGCCTAGCTCATATATATAGGAGGTCTGTGGCTTCAGTTCCCTGCTTGGTCCTCCTGTGCTCACATGCTTCTAAGACTGCTGCTGCTTCTGGTTCCTGATCCTGGCTTCGTCTGACTACCCTGCTGATTCCTGATCCTGGCTTCGTCTGACTACCCTGTTGGTTCCTGATCCTGGCTTCATCTGACTACCCTTCTGGTTCCTGATCTCTGGTTTCGCAAGACCCTGCTTCGGTTTAGCCATCCGTTTGGACTTTTGCCTTACAGCTTTATTTTCAATAAAGCCTTCTTATTTCCACTCATCTCTGGTTGTACGTCTGGTTCATGGTTCCATGACACCTGCTTCCACCAAATATTGATTGAGGCCTGCAACACCGTTTTTCCACAAAATACTGATTGAGGGGTGATATATACCTGCTTACACCAAATATTGATTGAGGCCTGCGATACCCCGGCTTCCACAAAATACTAATTGAGGGGTGCGATATACCTGCGTCCACCAAATATTGATTATTAGGTTCTATATACCTGTTTACACAAAATACTGATTGAGGGGTGCGCTAAACCTGCTTCCACAAAATACTGATTAAGGGGTTCTATATACTTGCTTCCACAAAATACTGATTAAGGGGTGCGATTTACCTGCTTCCATCAAATATTGATTGAGGCCTGTGATACACCGGTTTCCACAAAATACTGATTGAGGGGTGCAATATAACTGCTTCTACAAAAACTGATTAAGGGGTTCTATATGTCTGCTTCCACAAAATACTGATTAAGGGGTGCGATATACCTCCGTCCACAAAATACTGATTAAGGGGTTTGATATACCCGTTTCCACAAAATACTGATTGAGGGGTGTGATATACCTGCTCCCACAAAATGCTGATTGAGGGGTTTGATACACCTGCTTCCACAAAATACTGACCCACACGAGTCAGAGGAATTATTTTCCCATCTATTCCCAGACCTTACCGATGTGCAGCCATTCTTGGCATCGGATGAGGAAGAGGAGGTAGCAACGGCCGTCAACCAACGATCTGACGACAGTACCCAGATCAGCCCAAGGAGGGTGGTCCCCGCTGTTACTGCCTACTCCGAGATCTCTAATGTCAGTGGTGGTGAAGGTGACGATGATGACGTGTCAATGGACGTCACGTGGGTGCCCACAAGATAGGAAGAGGAGGGGAGTTCATAGGTAGAGACGGAGCAGCAGATAGAGAGGAGAAGGAAGAGAAGCAGGCAGAACTTGCAGCGCACAGGAGGCAAAAAGCAAACTGCCTATGTATATGGCGCGAGCCATCCACCATGCACGGTCACATCTTGCGCTCCCAGGACGCCAGCACATGGGTCTGCAGTTTGGCTTTTTTTAACGTGTCAGCTGCTGACAATAGTGTTTTGCGATCTGCAGCCTGTGCTGTCAACATATAAGTCACGATAAGCCCAACACTCACCTAGGGACGACCGCCTTAAGAAGGCACAAGGCCTCTCATCACCAAGCCCAGTGAGAGCAACGCCGTCAGAACCCACAAAGCCACACTCCCAATGCTCCACGTCCTGCCTCTTCTCCTTCTCTTCTCTCCTCCTATTTGTCCTCCACTCCACCTTCCACCATGCCGTCGTCACGTTCATCTGACAGAAGGCAGGCTTCCGTGGCCCAAATGTTCAAGTTGATGACGACGGATAACCCTCTTGCCCAACGGCTGACCGCTGGGCTTGTCGGAACTGCTAGCCCGCCAACTATTGTCATATAAACTGGTGTCAATTAAATATATTTCTGGCACACAGTGTCAGTGCCAAGATACATCTGACTACAGATACGTAATCTAGCAAACACCGGCAGAGAAGGCAGATAACTTTTACTGCCCACTGGGTAAACCTTCTGATGGCCATCAAGCATGTAACCCATGGCACCCCTTTGGATTTGGTGTTACCGCCACGGATTGCATGTAGGCCTGCCTCTTCTTCTCCTCCTCCTGCCCCATCCTCCGCCTCCTCTTCGGCTGACTTCTTTTACACTGCTACCGCCTCTTCCGCTGCACCCCCCAAGCTCCCCAGAACCTATTTGATGTGCCAGGTGAGATGTTGCCATGCTGTGCAGCGGCTGTTGTGCCTGGAAGCCAAGAGCCACACCGTTCGTGCACTGCTTTCAGCTCTGCGGTCACAGGCCAATAAGTGGCTAACCCTGCTCACTTTGACAGTCGGTAAAGTGGTGTGCGACAACGGTGCCAATCTTATGAGCGCGCTGAAACAGGGCAAAATGACACGTGCCATGCATGGCACACGTCCTTAACTTAGTCGTGCAGCGATTCGTTGCTAAATACCTTTCGGATCCAGGACGTCTTGCGGCAGACCAGGAAAATCTCGGACCATTTTAGAAGATCTTACACGGCCATGGCTCGCCTTGCTGACATTGACCGACGACACCACCTGCCCGTCAGACATCTGATTTGTGACTGCCCGACGCGCTGGATTCCACCTTGTATATGTTTGATAGGCTGCTCTGGCAGCAACATGCCATTAACGACTACCTGTACGAACTCTGCAGCAGGACAGGTTCTGGGGAGGTTGGTTTCTTTTCACCATGCCAGTGGCTGCTCATGCGCGACGCATGCAGACTTCTGCGGACATTTGATGAGATCACCAAACTGGTCGGTCGCAGCCAGGGCACCATCAGTGACATCGTACCTTACGCTTTATTTCTGAAGCGTGTCATTGATCAAGCTGTCGAGGAGCAGGAGCTGGAAGATGAGGAAGTCGCAATGCTGAATGAATTCCCAGGGGGAAGTATTCCATCTGAGACAAGTCAGAAGGAGTCTGAAGAGGAGTCAGAGGAGGGTGGTGCCTGTGGGGAGGAGGAGGAGCAAGAAGAGCAGGCTTTGAGGGGGACTTTAAAATTTTCGGGGATCCCTGGTGTTGTCCGTGGCTGGGGGGAAAAGACAGAGGACAACATTCTCCTGGGCGATGAGCAAGAGCCAGGGTGCTTCATCGCTTCCAATTTAGTGCAAATGGGGGCCTTCAAGCTCCAGTGTTTGAAGAGGGACCCCCGTATAAAAAGCATAAAGGCCAAGGACCAGTACTGGGTGGCAACGTACTTAGACCCCAGTACAAACACAAAATGACGGAAATGTTACCAGCATCACAGAGGGCTGTCAGAATGCAGCATTTCCAGGCCTTGCTGCGAGAGATCCTGCATTCTGCTGCTGCAGGCGCTGGCAGAGGAATTTCCACCCACAGCGAAACAGGTGGGGTACCAATCCTACTGCGCCTGCAAGAAGAGGGTGGTTTGAAGATGTGTTGTTCACTTCAGATATGAGATCATTCTTACAGCCAACCCATCGAGAGCTGCCCTCCGGATCCAGCCTCAGGGAACGCCTAGACAGACAGATGTCTGACTACATCGGGTTAACGGCCGATGTGGACGTTCTGAGAAGCGAGGAAACCTTGGACTACTGGGTGTGCAGGCTTGACCTGTGACCAGAGCTGGCACAATTTGCCATGGAACTCTTGGCTTGCCCCTCATCGAGTGTCCTGTCCGAAAAGATGTTCAGCGCAGCAGGAGGGATGGTGACCGATAAGCACACTCGCCTAGCTCGTGACAGTGTGGACTACCTCACATTTCTAAAAATGAATGAGGCATGGATCTCGGAGGAATTCAATACCTGTGACAACCACGTGTAATTGAATTTCCTCATGCCAGCTCACACATATCCTCCACCACCCAGAACAAAGAATGGTCCTTGTCTTATGTATATACAGCGGCATAAAAAGCCTTTTCTGTCAGATGAATGCCTAATTTCTGGGGCCTCTACTCCAGTGGCCTACAGTCAAATTTTTATCCAGTGACCGCCTAATGTACCTCCTGCCACATGATCACAAGTTATTTTCTGTCAGGTGAATGCCTAATTTTGGGGCATGTACTGGCCTACAGTAAAATTGTTATCCACTGACCGCCTAATATACCTCCAGCCTTATAATCACTTGTTCTTTTCTGTCAGATGAATGCCGAATTTTTGGGGCCTCTACTCCAGTGGCCTACAGTAAAATTGTTATCCACTGACCGCCTAATATACCTCCAGCCTTATAATCACTTGTTCTTTTCTGTCAGATGAATGCCGAATTTTTGGGGCCTCTACTCCAGTGGCCTACAGTAAAATTGTTATCCACTGACCGCCTAATATACCTCCAGCCACATAATCACTTGTTTTTTTCTGTCAGGTGAATGCCTAATGTTCGGGGCCTGTACTCTACCAGCCTGCAGTAAAATTGTTATCCACTGACCGCCTAATATACATCCAGCCACATAATCATCTGTTCTTTTCTGTCCGGTGAATGCCTAATGTTTGGGGCCTATACTCCACTGGCCTGCAGTAAAATTGTTATCCACTGACCGCCTAATATATCACCAGCCACATAATCATTTGTTCTTTTCTGTCAGATGAATGCATAATTTTTGGGGCCTGTACTCTACTGGCCTGCAGTAAAATTGTTATCCACTGACCGCCTAATATACATCCAGCCACAAAATCATCTGTACTTTTCTTTCCGATGAATGCCTAATGTTTGGGGCCTGTACTCCACTGGCCTGCAGTAAAATTGTTATCCATTGACCTTCTAATATACCTCCAGCCACATAATCACTTGTTCTTTTCTGTCAGGTGAATGCTTAATTTTTGGGGCCCGTACTCCCGTGGCCTAAAATAAAAAATTTCTAGGTTCCAGAAGAGCACATTTTTGAGAGTTTCCCTTTAAGACGCATAAAAAATGGCCCCTGATTAAATTACATATTTTTTGTGGGAATTTTTGCCATTGATCCCCCTCTGGTATGTCACTGTTGTGGGACTACTTGTGCACTTCTAGTAAATATTTGGTGGCTGCAAATATGACCTGAAGGTTTTTTAGGTTCGCCTGCCATTAAAGTGAATGGGGCCCGCAGCAAAGGTGCGATTCGCAAACATTTGATCACGAATGCGCGTTAGCGGAACGTCCCGGCCGATGTTCGTCCATCACTGTTTGGCACACGTTTACTAGAATATTGGTGGGACAGGGGGGCCCATATAAAGTTTTGCTATGGGGCCCTATAAGATCTGTGCATGCCCCTGCACTTGGCCCTAATTTTCATGATTGACGGTGGCTGACCCTAGCAGTTGGATACCCACTAATTAGACATACTCTTATCCTTTGGATAGGGGATGTCTTTGTATTGAGATAACCCCTTTAACGCCAGAAAACTTGTGTTACTTTTTGTCATAAAAAAGGTATGATGGGTCTCATAAGCTTTTATGGATACCATATTACGGCTCTGCACAACCTGTATGGAGCCATAACACAGTTGTGTGCATGAGGCCTTATTTACCAAAAAATCTGGTAGGTAGGAGCCAAGACCAGTGTAAATTTCTTCTCTAAGAGAAAATAGAGGCTGTTGATGTGTGCTGGCATTGTAGGATCACGGAGACGGAGTCTTTTGTTTGTATGTCTCTGTAGTGACTGTAGTGTGTCAGTCTCACCCAGTAAATGAAGGAAGGCCTTTGATTCCCTCCTGCAGTGAGACTCTACTTCTTGCAAATGGCCTTGTGTGGGATCACTCAGAATGGGATTCTCTAAGCTACAATCCCTGCTCTGACTTGTTCTCCTGCCTGACAGCATGTCTCCCTCTTGTCAGCAGCAATTGACTGGTCAGATTCACCCTTGTACAGCAATTACAACAGCTCATTGACAGGATGGTGACCTAGTCGGACCTGATAATAGAAACCTATTGATTTTTCTGTTGGTTTAGATGTTTTAAAACAAACCATACGTATTGTTATCAATTGTTTGCTTTCCTGATGCCCAGGGCACATCAAAATTTCAATGGCATCCCAATAGAGGCAGATTACTGTTGAAAATTTGGAGTTCTTCCAAGCCTAAGAGCCAGTAGACCTGCAAAATCCAATGTATAGAAAATGTAGTCTGTATTCCTGACCTTATAGCGTTGAAGCCCATGCATGTACGTACATGCCATAGGTGTTACTGGAAGGGGGTTGGTAGGAAATGAATGTGCATCCCTAGTATTTCTAACTCACACGTGTTGGAGAAACAAAAACAGACATTTTTTTTAATTTATTTTTAATCTGCATTGACAAAATATTTACAATGATCCATAGTTGTGACCAGTGTGAAATAGGCAACACAATAAACTAAAATGAATGATAAACATTTCTCACACAAGGTACAGGCATGGTTGTGGAGCAAGTAGTCCCTCTACAGGCACTCATCCCCAACACCTACACGGGTCAATTTCATAG
Source organism: Bufo gargarizans (assembly GCF_014858855.1). NCBI lineage: Eukaryota > Metazoa > Chordata > Amphibia > Anura > Bufonidae > Bufo > Bufo gargarizans. The sequence goes on from NC_058086.1 coordinate 159,810,437, forward strand.
GAAGCCAATTTATCTCTTCCTATTTAGTTATTGGAGAGCTGGAGGAAATTGGAGTACCCAAAGGAAACTCACACAAACACAGGAAGAATACATAAACTCCATGAAGATACTTTCCTTGGTTGTTTTAGAACCCAGGATTACAAGGCAACTGTACTAACCACAGAGCCACCATGCTGCCCAAAAGTGTAATACAAGTCACTTAGTTGTTCTTGACCGTTGTGGTGTTCCAAATCTATTCACTAATTTCTTTATTCCTGTGAAAATCGGGCTAAAACTAGTATGGCCACCATTACAGCTTCGTATGGATTGTAACCCAGCTTTTCTAGCATCTAGAGCAGAACTGTCTTAGTGTTCTATGCTACATACTGGTAACTAAAAAGTAAAATTAATACATTTCAGTTTTAACCAGTTAGAGAAATGAATATGACTTTAATTTTTATTTTGTATAAAACAGTTATACATAAGAATATATGAACATTTTTAATATATCCGTTCAGGGAATAGTGGTACCTCATATTCCAGTAGCCCGTAGGTAGCCTTTCCATGCTTGTAGAGTAGACTCTGCAAATGTTCAGAAAAAAACTGTTATCAAAAATTCATTTCATTTAAAGGGACACTATCATCAGAAACAAAATAGTCATAGGAAACTTTTTAAAGAGGACCTGTCATCACTTTAAACATGCAATCTAGTACCTTTTGTATTACTGCTTGTTAATGTTTCTCCCCAGATTCAAGTGCTGTTTTTTATTTTCCAATTGACCCCTCCGTTCACCCTCTATGGCCCATTTTGTTTTGGTACCCAAAATGTTACCGTGCAGTTAAGATACTGCGAGGAGGAGACAGAAACAGTCCTCAGTAGGCATTGACTTCTACCTCGCTGTGACCCTGTCCAATCAATGAAGACCACTTTACAGCGATGCAGAAGACATGCTTAAACTAATCTCCCGAGAACAGCCTATGTAAAGAAGTTGTTCTAGCATCAGCGCCATACACCATAATTGACCAAATACCATAAAGCTAAATTAAGCCAGAACAGCTATGAAACCATGCCATCTGTGGTGAGGGGTATGGCTTTAAGTGGACCAGCCTGCCTGCCACTCCCTATTAGGGTGAGTAGAGAATGGTCCCTTGGTCAGTTGTCTCATCTCTTAGGCAGAGTGGAGAATTCCTAGAAAGTCTCTTTGTAATGCTGGTGATCCCTGCCTATCAGCGTACCTCAGGTACGGGGATACTCACTCTGATGCTACACCAGCTCCAGTAATTTGTGCCCAGCGATGTCCTCCTGTGTCTTCCCAGCGTGTACAGACATCAGAGCAATAATGCTGCTCTCCTACCACTCTGGACCTATGTGGTATGTCTTCTTCCTCTCTGTCCTTTGTACCTCTCTGCCTAGGACACATGTGCAGGCTCCCTTCGACTCTCAAAGGGCTAGCATGCATGCATTCTAATCTGTCTGCAGCTTATGCCAGACTTCCTATGGATATTTAAAGCAATTTCCCCCATGGAAGGATGCCTGAGCAATAGGTTCTCTAGCTTGCTAGTCCATGCAAAGGGGAAATGTTGTTCCACTTGTTTGCCCATGCTCCACCTCTGCTTGTTTACTCTATTTGACCCTTAGCTGCCTAACTTGACTTCTGTCTTAGTCTTCTATTGAACCGTGCTGCCTGCCTTAACCTTGGGACTGCTTTCTGAAAATGTATGTGTGCTGTCTTACCTGCCCAGGATGACTATGATATTGCCTGTTTCCTTGGTGTTTAGCAAGTTTGTCTCTTGACCCATGGGGGTTAGCTGTCACTAAAAGTACACTACTCCAAGAGGTAGAGGCCTGGTAGTTTCCCTGCAGTGCAGACCAGATCTCTGGATAGGGCTTAAAGAGTGAAGACCAGGGAGCCACTTAGTAAAGGCCATTCGGAGTACCCTTAAGCCAAATCCATGTGGGTCATCTGCACATCCATACAATTACACAGACAGTCCAATGATTGCAATGTGGACAGTGTTGTGCTTCATTTTATTTGTGGGGGCACTGCAGGTGGAATAACAGCAATCCGGGGTTGAAACAGATTATAGCTGAAGACTGGGGGATTCTGATTGATCAATCATTTCATTTTCAGTGGTTTCCCCTACCAGAACCCTGGTGATCAGCTAATCTCCAAGAGGGCTCCATTTAGAAAGGAGGCTATCCTCACAAAACAACCCCTATGAGGGGGCCTAACAATTTAAAATAACTGTTAGCTGAATGCCTATTCAGCCAACACATAACTGAAGCAGGTACAGATAGGCAGCTGCCTGAAATGTGTCGCCCTCTTCAGGGATGTGATAGAATCCACTTACAGTACATGTGATTGAAGCAGTAGATCAACCATAGCGGGGAAAAAAGTTCTCAATGTTGGTGATCTATATTCATGGGCCAACTGCTACTTCCATGTGCAGGTCCAGCTGACCAAAAGGCACATCTTATGATGTAGTTCTAAAAATGGAAATGTTTCTGACATTAAGATATGACATTTTCATGGCACAATCATGTCATAGCCACTATATGGCAATGACCAGAGAGAGTGGTGACCATTGCAAAGGACTATAAGGAACCGTGTTGCAAAGAATGATGGTCTACTCTCAAATGTCAAAATCAAACAAAACAAGATGAATTTCTTCGAAAAAAATATTAGATTTTGGACAGATTGAATAAATATAATTCACTTTCCACTAAAACACCTCCGAACATGTTTGCGGGCTCACTTCAGCTGTGACAGCAGGAGACTGTTAGGAAAAAATAGTGTTTGTTGTATACATGGTCCCATGTTCCTTGTTTAACCCCATCTATACCAATACCGCAGACACTTAGAGGATTATTCCCCTTGCAATTGATTGTACAAGAAAAGGTGTTAAGGAACAATTGAGGAGGATATCAGCAATAGTCTTACAATTTCACAGTTCTTAAGTACACAAATCCCAAAAGCTGCCTATAGAGCCTCTGTGTTTAGTAGACGGGCTAAAAATATGAGGCATGTGACAAAGAAATCACCTTTAAATGATCTGTTATTACCGCTGACAAAACATCTCACAGAAAACAGCTCAAGAGACAAATCCCATATTACCCTTAAACGCTCCATACTTGGCAATTCCACAACAGTGTAGGCAACAATGGCTGTGGAGATATATACATGACAATGGTATTATCCTCCTCCGTTTGATCCTTTTCTGTAGAGAAGTGAGATGCGCTCATCTGATTGCACACTCCTTTATTCTTCTCCATAAGCTCTGAAGAATTCCAGTAATCACGTCACAATAGTGATATCAGCAACAAACGCTACATCACAGCAATGACAACTCTCTGATGTACTATGATGGAAGGACGGACTGATGAATGCATCTAGTTGTAGGACACGCAGATGAGCGACGAGTCAAAAGGTGACACTATGTCTATAGTATGCTGTGTGGTTGTAAAGCTGGCCACAGACGTAATGATTTTCTGCCAAACAACAATGATTGCAACTAAAGTGTATGTTGTATGTAAACGTGGGAATGCTCATTCGACTGACAGCGATGCTGCTCGACCCCACCATATACTTGCATGCTTACATCTGTTCTGAATTGGAAAAGTGGAGTAGGACACTGCCAGACACCACTAACAGGCGGCTGAGCTACCCATAAAATATAAGGATCAGCCATGTTGTAATTCAACAGCCTGATACTTCTATCCCCCACCATCTGCCATTTGGAGAGAGTTGGGATATCCCCACACACATTACATAGTCAACCAGTGCCGCCGAAATCGATAGCTTGCTCAACATTCATCTAATGGTAGGGTCACCTTAACAGTTACAACTGGCTGTGGGTGTCCAGGATTTTGATATTGAAAATATAGGTCATCAATATCTGATCAGTGGGCACCTAACTCCCGGCAGCTGCTGCCAATTAGCTGTTTGAAGAGGGCGAGGAACTATGGCAAGTACTGCAGCCTCTTGCTAGGACAGTGACAGCACGTTCATTGGTCCATGGCCTAGGTCTCTGATGGCTAACCTCTGCCACTCCAGCTGTGATTAAACTACAACTCCCAAGATGTAAACTTGCTTGGCTGTTGTCAGAACTACATAGAAATGAGTTAAGCATGTTGGGAGTTGTAGTTTCACCACAGCTGGAGTGACGGAGGTTAGCCATCACTGGACTAGGTGCATCTCAGTGCCATTCAAGTGAATGGGCCTAGGCTGCAATACAAAGGACAGCTGCTATACAATGGACGGCGCTCTACTTGGTAAGCTGCAAGGAGGCCGAAGCCTGTTCAAACAGCTGACTGGTGGGCGTGCCCGCTGTCGGACCACCACTGATTAGATATTGAAGATCCATCCTGAGGATGTCATCAATATCAAAATCTCAGACAAACCCTTTAATGGAATTGTCCTGCTAGCAAATTAAGGGTTAGAATGGCTAAAAAAAATTAAAATAGGTCATAGCCACCTCACTGATTCCTTGCCGCTCTTGTTCTGATATTTCTCAGTAAGGTAAGTCTAACCCTCTTTTAAAAAATGTAATAGACATCTACTTGGTGGGCATGGGAGGACGCTAGGAAGCGAGTAGTATGTGTCTTCCCAGCATTCCTTAATATTGCCTATTGATCACCATTATAAGAGACAATTGCTGTGAGGACACAGATCATATTTTCCCAACTTCCTCCAACCACCTAAGATGTGGAGTTAGAAAAATTTGGAGTTAGAAAAAAAAATTTGGTAAATTTGGAGTTAAAAAAAAAGAGAGAAAGAATTAAGTAAATAGGAAACACATCTCCAACTCTGATAACATGTATATTATGTAATTATTGGGAACAGTAAATTTAAAAAATAATAGCACATGTTAAAGTGCTCTGAATGGGGGTGAATGAGGTTTATTCTAAATTATGCTGTGGATAGGATTTATCAGATTACAGATCCATTGTAATCTATCACAATTTGTGGTCATGATAAAATACCAAAAAATATAAAAATAAATAAAAAAAGAACACAGTGCTGGGCATACACTTCTTGTGTATGGGCATGCCTCTCAATGTGTACAGTTGTTTGTGGGGGGGGGGGAACTATCTGACCAACAGTGAATACTGGTGATAACTATAACATCTGAAGTACTACAATGATCATGTACAATTGACAGAAGCTTTTAGGCAATGCATTCAGTATTGGACGTGTTTAAACATTTTTAATGGTTGATTTATGATAATGTTGATGTTTGCAGGAGCTGTCAATTGGGCAGATACCTATTGGTTGTCTCAGTGATGTGACGTGTCATCGCTATGGATGACATCACAGCAGATTGCCAACAAGAAACAATATTAAACTGTGGAGACTGGGAGCCTAAAACTCAGTTAAGTAAGATAGTTTATTATTTAAGGGCATTTTTAAGACTTAAAACATAATTTTAAAATGCCTCTGTCAACATAGTCAACCCTATTAAACCAGGAATAGGGTTGATCATGCTGAGGTAAATCATCCATCAGTAGTTAAAATCTGTAACCCTGTTTAAGAGAAATATGCACTGTATTCAATATGTTAATTAGGTGTTTGGAACCTGCAGGGGCAGGCCTAATCCCTCGGAGCACCACCACCTTCCACTCTTAGCCACTCCCCCTTTGAATGACATGGCCAGGAATCCTCACTGTCTTCCTGCCTTCACCTGTAACCCCTACGCATTTACCGGAACATGTGCAGATCGGATCTCAGCATCGGAGACAGGGAGCTTTTCTCAATGCTGAGATCTAATCTGCTCAGGTTTGGATCATAGCATCAGGGAAAGTACACTTTTTGTAAAGCCAAGATCTGATCTGCACATGTGCTAGTGATTGTGCTGGGATTACAGGGCCAAGGGGGAAGATGCCCGGTCCTATCAAGAGGGGGAGTGGATTTGGGGAATGGCGGTGGTGAAGTAGTGCTCCAAGGGGCCAGACCTGCCCCTCGATGCTCCAAACACCTACCAACTAGCATGTTGATCAAGGTGCATGTTTCTCTAAAGAAGGGCAACAGATTTGAACTAGTAAGGCATGATTTAACCGAGCATGATCAACCCTAAGAGGCAGTATGCTGATAGATGCTCGTTAAGCGGTTACAAAATGAATGTATCTTTTAGGTAGGTGACAGTAGACCTTACTAGATGCAATTGAAAGCTCATAGTTCATAGAATATCTAATTACTTGGAGACAAGATACATTCTAGCAGTGAGATCTAGTAGTAGTGGAGCATATACATTTTATATTTCATATACAGATAAATGACTGATGTCCATCTATCCACACTGTGCTGACACAATCCCATTTTATCCTAATTTTACACCGTATCCATTATAGTACCGGTCACAATTATTGAGCCTGCTCCTGTGACATGTCAGATTCTTACTGGTAGATATAAGTAAAAGCACGACAGCAGGTGTTATAAGATCCGTTAATTGACAGGTCTGATATGTACACCCACAGGGTTCAACAAGGTTGTATTCTGGATTTCATTTTTATTCAACCTCTACATTAATCCACTTACTTGGATACTCAGGGGACGGGAATGCAGCGTTATCTCAATTATTAACAGAAAGGTTGACCTTCTTTTATACACAGATGATGTGTACGTTTTTTTTCCGTTTGCAGTTGCGCTCTGGTCCCTCGAGACAGTTACTTGTGTATTCCTCAGTAAGAGGCTGATTAGAACTCAAAGACTATTTGGACTGGACAATAGCTCCTGGATTTGGCACATAGGGGGATTATCTGCCTTTTTCAGTAGAGACAGAAGAGATATTATGGAGATTTTCTCTTTTAAATAGTAATCCTTACTTTATAATGACTGTAGTGACAAGTAGAAGACAAAGACTTTTTGTTGTTTTGATTACTTTTATTTATTTATTTTTCCAAGTAAATTGTGTCTCTGAATTTTTAAAAATGCTTCATAGATTAATATAAAGTTTATACATAGCAAGATAAGTGATCTACACTTAAGGCCCCCATACATATTAGTGCACTGTCAGCCAAACCCATCGAGAACAGAGGGTTCGGCTGGCGCTCCCATATCCGTAGGGAGCACCCAATTCTCCCATGAGAGAAACAAGTAAATTGTGTCTCTGGATTTTCAAAAATGCTTCATAGATTGATATATAGTTTATATTTAGCAAGATAAGTGATTTACACTTAAGGACCCCATACATAGTGTATTGTCGGCCAACCCCATCGAGAACTGAGGTTTCGGTTGATGCTCCCATGTCCGTGGAAGCACCCAATTTTCCCACGAAAGACACAAGTAAATTGTGTCCCTGGATTTTCCAAAATGCTTCATAGATTGATATATAGTTTATATTTAGCAAGATAAGTGATTTACACTTAAAGCCCCCATACATATTAGTGTGTTGTTGGCCAAACCCATCGAGAACGGAGGGTTTGGCTGATGTTCCCGTGTCTGTGGGGAGCACCCAATTATCCCACAAAAGATTATGTCGTGGGAGAGAAGGATTGGGCGAAATTAATATTTTTGCCTGATCCTTTTGTTTCTCCTCTCTCCCCTTAGAATACACACACATGTTTGGTCAAGCCAAATGTGTATGCGTATAGAGAAGTTGTTAGGGAGTAGGGAGGGATAGCTGTTGGAGGACAGCTATTGAATGTGTATGCCTAGCTTTAGTAAAGACAATTTAATGCTCATGGCCACTGCTAAATGTGGCAGTTTTTAACATGAAACAGAATCTGTCAGCAAAGATGTCCCTATATTTTATTTGCTTAGAATATAGTGTATTAGAATATGACTAGTGATAGGTCCTGTCCTATGTGGAAACTGAGTGAACTTTATGCATATTCTTAACATTCACTTCCATGATGTCCCTGCAGCAGTTGGGATCGGTATGATTGACTAAAATTGCTCATTTCTGGGAAGCAAAAATGTTGTTTATACTGCTTAAAGGGGTAGTATTAGGTTAAAAGGAAAAACATGGCAGTTTTTTCCCCCTCAGAAACAGCACCACCTTTGTCCGTGATGAGTCTGGTATTGCAGTGTAGCCTCTTTCACTTTAATGGGGCTGAGCGGGAATACTAGATAGAACACCGACGAAAGTGTTGCTATTTTGGAAAACGAAAGTAAATAATTCTTGTTATTGCCACATTGTTATTGAAACACGAGACATTCTACTGTACATTAAAGATCACCATATATTGTATATAGATTATTAAAGGGCAGAATTTACCCAATAGTTTTTTAGAAATTAGAGTTTTTTTCTGAAAAAATACTATCTTTATAAAAAAAATATTGGCACTCATTTCTGATCTTGACGACCTTTAATGTATGCTGGATCTTGAGGCTTACACATTGTGTCCAAACGAACATTTTTCCTGGTTCAATTATTCTATATGTTTCCATATTTACATATCTCCATTAAGGCTACTTTCACACTAGCGTTTTAGTTTTACGGTATTGAGATCCATCATAGGGGCTCAATACTGGAAAGAAAACGCTTCAGTTTTGTCCCTCTTCATTGTCAATGGGGACAAAACTGAAGTGAACAGAACGGAATGCTCCAAAATGCATTTAGTTCCGTTTAGTTGTATTTTGCTTTCCGTCCTGGGATGAGAAGCAAGACGGATCCGGCATTACCACCAATGTCAATAGTTACGGATGCGTTTTCTCTGCCACAATAGAAAATTGATCCGTCCCCCATTGACTTTCAATGGAGTTAATGACTGATCCGTCTTGGCAATGTTAAAGACATGTTAAAGATAATACAACCGGATCCGTTCATAACAGATGCAGACGGTTGTAATATCAAATGGAAGCATTTTTAAAACGCTAGTGTGAAAGTAGCCTAAGAGAACAAGAATGAAAGAGAAACGTGACAAGTTACATTCAGTCTATACAAACACATGCAAGAAGGAACAAAGGAACAATGCAAATCATGAATTCTTTATTTGAACAGTGGTTAAATTAGGCTTCAATTTATTGATATAATTATTATTTGCATAAATAGATACCAGATATATTGATAACAGATATACTGTACACTTTTGTTATAACATGGGGTGACTGTGCTATATCCTTTGAGAACTGTTTTAAGCTAGGAGTTCATATTGGTAAACGGAAGGGTCAATATCAGGTCTTCTTCTCTAAGAAAAGAAAATTGGTCTTTCCCTCGAGACAAAAGGAAGAAAAGAGTTCTTTCTGTAGCAGCTTAAGGGAACATTTTACATCTAGCTTTGGCCTCTGGCTCTTGACCTGACATGATTTCTGAATGTGAACCAGTTGCCAGAGCTATCATTAATCCAGTATATTATTTTATCTACACAAATATCTAAATGTATGTTACCAAAAACAGTGATGATAGACAGACAGACAGTTAGATCGATCGATAGATTGATTGATTGATTATGCATTAAATATGCAATACATAGATATGTGATAGATGTAGGATAGAAAGAAAGATAAACATACATTTGGTTGCAATAAATAGATATTTTATAGATATAAAATAGATAGACAGCTATGATATAAACGTGGCAGGTAGAAGGAAAGAAAGAAAGTTAAAGGAGGAAAGAGAGAGAAAAGGAAATGAGAAAAAGAAAGATAGGAAAAAAGAAAGAGAAAGAAAGAAAAAGAGAAAAGCAAATAACAAGAAAGAAAGAATTAGAAGGAAAGAAAGATAAAGAATCAAGGGAAGAAAGAAAGAACGACAGAAAGAAAGAATAATAGAAATAATAGATATAAATTATATACATATATTCAATAAATAGATGTTACAAATGCAAGAGATTAATTGGTAGATAGATAGATAGATAGATAGATAGACAGATAGATAGATAGACAGATACTGTAGCTAGACAGATAATAGTTCAGCTTTTAATAAAGGAAATTGATAATGATGACACTTGCTTTAATTTAATTTGTTTCAGTTTTTTCCTTGGTTTAATTTAACAGTGTATTGAAGTTCTACTTGTAAAAGGAGGTGGTGATATAAGAAAGAGGTATTTCCCACTGGGCTATGTGAATAGTGCTTGGAGCATGTAGCCAGATGGCTGATGCAGAATCTTCTGCCGAAAAACATCTCTATTCAAGATGATGTTGCACTCTATTTTCTATCCAGGCTGTCAATATAACTCTTCCATGGTATTTAAATCACATTAAGCTTTCTTTTATTCATGTACCCCCATGCGACTTTGTCTTGCTACAATGAATGTGCTTGCTTACAACCAGTTGTAGGATATGCTAGAATTAGTAGGTGATTTTAATCCCTTTGGGGACTTTAGCTCCGTCTCATGCATATAATGTCCAAAATTCCGTTTTATGTCCTATGATTGATCACATAAATAATCTTTCTGATTGCTAAATTCAATTTATATTCCTTTACTTCAGTCTTGGCAATCAGTGCATTCTTCAGCGCTCTAGCTTGACAAGTAGAGAATCTGTAACCTTATTTAAATGAGGAAACACCAGCTTTTTTATAAACTATATGATGCATAATCAGACCCTTTGTGCATGATAAAAACAGCAGACCTTATGATAAGCATGTGTCTGCAGTACGAGTCCTACATGACTGACAGGGTTACAATTCTTGGTTTTTTTATATAGAGCATTAAGACAATGTTCCTCCTTTCCTAAACATGCTAGGGGGATTATAGTAACTATCAAATCTCCAACTGGGCACTGGTGTACTAGTGAAAGTAAATTTTCTCCTTTTATCATCTTTTATATCTGAACCAAAATTCTGTGCTGATTTATTGATTAATATATCTTTATAGCAAGATGGGCTCCATCAGGTTAAATGAAAACATGCTGACTTCTTACAGCAGCCACTAGAGAGCGCTTACGAGTCTACTGCTTTATTATCACATTCAGTACATAACAGTATGTAGTAGGCTCCTAAACTCACCCAAGTGGCTGCAGCAAGTATGTTATGTTTGCAATCTATGTCTATGAAAGAGATTTGGAGCTCTGCATGAAGGTTGTGTTACTTAGGCTACTTTCACACTGGCGTTTCTATTTTCCGGTATTGAGATCCATCATAGGGTCTCAATACCGGAGAAAAACGCTTCCGTTTTGTCCCCATTCATTGTCAATAGGGACAAAACGTAACTGAACAGAACAGAGTGCTAAAAAAAGGCATTCTGTTCCATTCTAATACTGGAGAAATAACCGGGGCATGCTATGGTTTGCTTTCCGTCATGCGATGCTGACACAATCTGACACAATAGAAAATGGAACCGTCCTCTATTGACTTTCAATGGAGTTCATGACGGATCCGTCTTGGCTATGTTAAAGATAATACAACTGGATCCAGCAAAAACGCAAGTGTGAAAGTAGCCTAAAAAGATAAATTAAGAAACATACAAACTTACTATGTAATCAGAACAGATCTTTGAACCTATTTAAACTACAAAAAATGGTGGACAATCACTTTAAGGATACTATGTCACCAACAAATAAATGAGAGGGGACCAAACAATTTTATTTAGTACATCTTTACTGTGACATCACTGTGTTTATTATCCCCGTACTGTGACATCACTGTGTTTATTATTCCTGTACTGTGACATCACTGTGTTTATAATCCCTGTACTGTGACATCACTGTGTTTATTATTCCTGTACTGTGACATCACTGTGTTTATTATTCCTGTACTGTGACATCACTGTGTTTATTATTCCGGTACTGTGACATCACTGTGTTTATTATTCCTGTACTGTGACATCACTGTGTTTATTATTCCGGTACTGTGACATCACTGTGTTTATTATTCCTGTACTGTGACATCACTGTGTTTATTATTCCTGTACTGTGACATCACTGTGTTTATTATTCCTGTACTGTGACATCACTGTGTTTATTATTCCAGTACTGTGACATCACTGTGTTTATTATTCCTGTACTGTGACATCACTGTGTTTATTATCCCCGTACTGTGACATCACTGTGTTTATTATTCCGGTACTGTGACATCACTGTGTTTATTATCCCTGTACTGTGACATCACTGTGTTTATTATTCCTGTACTGTGTGTGACATCACTGTGTTTATTATGCCTGTACTGTGACATCACTGAGTTTATTATCCATGCACTGTGATAACACTGCTTATAATCCCTGTACTGTGACATCACTGTGTTTATTATCCCTGTACTGTGACATCACTGTGTTTATTATTCCTGTACTGTGTGTGACATCACTGTGTTTATTATGCCTGTACTGTGACATCACTGAGTTTATTATCCATGCACTGTGATAACACTGCTTATAATCCCTGTACTGTGACACTGTGAGTAGCGGGGCAATACATAGTGTGAGGACCATCAATAAAACACCCACCCAGAAGAAGGCAGCCTGAGTAAAAGAGTGGTCCATTGTGATCTACTGTTTCCTACGTGTGGACTGAACCTGTATTATGATGTATTCATTGTTGAGCTGGACCCTGTGTTGTAATTTCCTGTTTTACCTCTATATAATCCTTGGCGGTTCTGTTCAGTTTTATGTGCCCGATGAAGAGAGAGGTTCACTCTCCAGATACGTAGCACTTTGTCATTTCTGTTTTGTTTTTATTAAACCAGTCAACTTCAGGAGCACTTTGGAATCTCCATTTTTGGTGTTTGGACCTGTTAAGATTCCTCCTGTACTGTGACATTACTGAATTTAGTATACCTGTAATGACATCAATACGTTTTTATTATCCCTATACTGTTATATGAATGTGTTTAGTATACCTGTACTGTGACATCACTGTGTTTATTATCTCCGTACTGTGACATCACTGTTTATTATCCCTGTACTGTGACATCACTGTTTATTACTCCTGTACTGTGACATTACTGAATTTAGTATCCCTGTAATGACATCAATAAGTTTTTATTACCCCTATACTGTTATATGAATGTGTTTATTATCCCCGTACTGTGACATCACTGTGTTTATTATCCCCGTACTATGACATTACTGTGCTTATTACCCATGCACTGTGACATTACTGTGTTTAGTATCCCTGTACTATGCCTATTTTCCCTGTACTATGATAACACTGTGCTTATTATCCCTGTACTGTGACATCACTGTTTATTACTCCTGTACTGTGACATAACTATGTTTAGGAAAGGAGGTGTAGCGGGGCAATACATAGCATAGTACTGTTTGTACATAATTTTACATGTATATTTTAATAAATTAGTATACCGAAGGAACACTCTGCAATCTCCCTTTTGCCATCCTATTTAAAAGAAGAAAAACTGCTACAAGAGGACATAGTTTTAAATTAGAGAGACAAAGGTTTAAAAATAATATCAGGAAGTATGACTTTACTGAGAGAGTAGTGGATGCATGGAATAGCCTTCCTGCAGAAGTGGTAGCTGCAAATACAGTGGAGGAGTTTAAGCATGCATGGGATAGGCATAAGGCCATCCTTCATATAAGATAGGGCCAAGGGCTATTCATAGTATTCAGTATATTGGGCAGACTAGATGAGCCAAATGGTTCTTATCTGCCGACACATTCTATGTTTCTATGTTTCTAGTATCCCTGTACCGTGGCATTACTGTGTTTATTACTCCTGTATGGTGATGATCGAGCATGCTCAGCACATGGCGGTATTCATGTGCCGAGTATCCTCGAGTATCCGCCTGGCACGTTTATTGGCTGCTATGCAGCCAATAAACGTGCAGGTAAGTACTGCCCTCACTGTAAGCTATGTTGGCTGCTGGCATTACAGTTATTGGCTGGCTGGTGTAATATAGCACCCGATGACGCATGTTCGGCTCATTCTTAGTGCTCATGCACACAACAGTGCTGTTTTTTGCAAATTGCGGATCTGCAAAAAACGGATGCCGTCCGTGTGCCTTCCGCAATTTGCGGAACGGAACAGGAGGCCCGTTATAGAAATGCCTATTCTTGTCCGCAAAACAGACAAGAATAGGACATGCCTCAATATTTTTGAGGGGCCACGGAACGGAGCAACGGATGCGGACAGCACATAGAGTGCTGTCCGCATCTTTTGCGGACCCATTGAAATAAATGGTTCCATATACGGACCGTATACTGAATCAAAATATGGCCCGCATACGGAACGCAAAAAACTTTCGTCTGCATGAGCCCTTAGTCATGGAGAGCTGTGCTGAGGAAGGGACAGACAGTGTAGGGAGTGATTTAAGAATATTTTTATCACCAAAACGTTTCATAGACCCTAAAAACTATTGTGTGGCAGCAGCCGTCTATATTTATAATGCACCCTACGCTAAATTGCTAAAACTTTACAGACCAAAAAGTCCTTCTAAAGACTATTGTTTGTGGCAGCAATATCTATTTTTAGCGCATCCTGCGCACAATAGCGTACAATAGGCCGCTGCAGACAGTGACATTAGCTGCGCTGCATCTCCTGTGTAAAGTGTGCGCATCCAAATAATATCTGTAACATACAGTGTACATTTTCAATAGACGGTGTCCGCTTCTGACAGTGACATAACCAGTGCCACATCTGCAGTGTAACGTGTCCGCTGAAAATTTTTATCTGTGACACACAGTGTCCTTTTTCCATAGACGGTGTCCGCTGCGGAAAGTGACATTAGCTGCGCCACATCTCCAGTGTAAAGTGTGCGCATCCAAAAAATATCTGTGACATACTGTAAGGACCGGCGTCACGCACAGGGATGGAAAAGGGAAAGCCCTTTCCAAGGGAGAGGGAAAGGTGGTGACCCCTCACTCACCTTGCGGCTGGCACCTGACTGCCCTGACGTCCCTAGACGGGTTCCTCACCTGTGCGGCGATCACGTGCCTAAACCTTGGCTTTCCCTAAAATGAGCCCTAGATAGTGAACGGGCCGGTGGGATCGCTAGTCCGCACCACTGACACTAAGAGGAAAAACACCAGGGAGAGGACAGACAAACACATAAACCCAGGTGCGCGACCACAGCAGACCACAAAGGTCCAACAGGGATCCGGAGGGAAACGTTCTGGACCAACAACCAGAGAACGCAGCAACACAGCTCCAGTGGGTCAGTATAGAAGTCCAGGCAGGAAGCTCTATATCTGGCAACCAGAGAAGTGTGAGAGGGGAATATAAGGAGGTTGGGAGTGCTGGACAAGGAACAGCTGAGGAGAAGGAGCTACGGATCCCTGAGTGAGCCAAAAAGGGTTGCAAAGCAAACCCAGAAAGCTACCATAAGGAAACAGCCCTATCTTACTACATAGAGCGCGCAGTCAACCGCTGCGACTTCCTGACCCCGGGTATAACGGAGTCAGGCGTGGTTCTTGACACCCTCGTGACACATACAGTGTCCTTTTTCTGTAGACGGTGTCCGCTGCGGACAGTGACATTAGCTGCGCCACATCTCCAGTGTAAAGTGTGCGCATTCAAAAAATATCTGTGACATACAGTGTACTTTGTTAATAGACGGTGTCCGCTTCTGACAGTGACATTACCAGGGCCACATCTGCTGTGTAACGTGTGTGCTTAAAAATTTTTGCTGTGACATACAGTGTACTTTTTACATAGACTCTGTGGACAGTTACATTACCGGTGGTACCTCTCCTGTATAACGTTTCCACATCCCGAATACCAGTGACATTCCCTGTAATTTTTCATTAGCCGCTGGTGCAGCATTGAAATTACCTGCGGGATATCTCCTGTGTGACGTTTCCACATCCCAAATATGTTTTTAAATTTGTTTGTGCATACACTTCCAAATCCTACGCTAGTGTACGTGTGACAGACTTTCAATCATATATAACATATAAGAAGGTGACCAGTAAGGTACGTGGCAATGGCCGTGATGCTGATGGTGCACGCAGAGGCCATGGTCCATGGAAACTGTGTCTGCTGGTGGAGCACAAGAAAAACAACCATCCACGATACCTAGCTTCATGTCCCAGTTTGCAGGGCAGCGCAGGACACCACTCTTGAAGTCAGACTAGTGCAACCAGATGGTGGGTTGGATTGCAGCTGCAACAGATACCAGCTGCAACATGGTCGTCGCCTTTCCAGTCAGCTTCCACTATTCACAAGTGAGGAGTGGGCATGGATGTCTGAACTCTGTGAGGTTTTAAGAAACTTTGAGGAATCAACACAGATGGTGAGCTGCTAAAGCGCTATTATCAGCGTAATAATCCCACTTCTGTGTCTACTCAAACGCTCGCTGCTCACAATTAAGGACGACGCTTTGCATGTGGAAGAGGTG
The DNA here is from genome assembly GCF_014858855.1 of Bufo gargarizans. Lineage (NCBI taxonomy): Eukaryota > Metazoa > Chordata > Amphibia > Anura > Bufonidae > Bufo > Bufo gargarizans. The sequence continues at coordinate 159,826,586 of NC_058086.1, forward strand.
GAAGACATTACACAGAGTGATAGCCAGACAATCCTTTGTTTGTCTTCTCAGCGCGAATTGGACGATGAAGAGGAGGAGCAGGAGACGGTTGCCTCCAGTACAGAGGGTAGTACCCATGGAAGTTTAATTCTACCTGTTCTGCATAGGTGGGCAGAAGAGGAGGAAGAGGATGAGGAGATTCAGAGTGATCCTCCTTATAACGACAGCGAAGTCTTGCTTTTTGGTACTCTGGCACACATGGCTGACTTCATGTTAGGCTGCCTTTCCCGAGACCCGTGCGTTATATGCATTTTAGACAACACAGATTACTGGTTGTTCACCCTTCAAGACCCCCGCTACAAAGAGAACGTCTCAACTCTCATTCCTCTGGTGGAGAGAATGAGCAAAACGGTGCAATACCAAAAGATCCTTGTTGAAAAATTGCTCCATAAATTTCTATCTGACAACGCTGGTGGCAGAGTCCGTAGTTCCTTGGCCAACCGAGGAGGAAACAGGAAACACCCCGCCATCAGCCTCACTCTGATGCGCGGCATATTGTCACAAGGAGGGAAAATTTTTGTAAGATGGTGAAGGAGTACATAGCAGACCGTGTCAGCGTCCTCAATGATCCCTCAGTGCCTTACAACTACTGGGTGTCCAAGCTAGACACGTGGCACGAACTGGCGCTCTAGGCCTTGGAGGTGCTGGCCTGCTCTGACGCCAGCGTTTTGTCAGAGCGGGTATTTAGTGCTGCTGGTGGCATTATAACAGATAAGCATATCCACCTGTCAACTGAAAATGCTGACAGGTTGACTCATAAAAATGAACAAGGCCTGGATTGACCATGACTTCTCGACTCCACCAGAGGAAAGCTGATGAACATAAAGGCACTTTAAATATGTTGTTTATAATGTATTTTTACAGGGGCAGCTTACCAGCAGGCCCGCACCTCAAATCTTTTACAGGGTCAGCTCACTAGCAGGCCCTCGCATATAATGTTTTACAGGGTCAGCTCACCAGAAGGCCTTCACCTACAATTTTTTACAGGGTCAGCTCATCTGCAGGCCCTTGCATATAATATTTTAGAGAGTCAGCTCACCAGCAGGCCCTCACCTACAATCTTTTACAGGGTTAGCTCACCTGCAGGCCCGCACCTAAAATCTTTTACAGGGCCAGCTCACCAGCAGGCCCGCACCTAAAGTCTTTTTCAGGGTCAGCTCACCTGCAGGCCCGCACCTAAAATATTTTACAGGTTCAGCTCACCTGCAGGCCCGCACCTAAAATATTTTACAGGGTCAGCTCACCTGCTGTCATGGAACCATGAACCAGACGTACAACAAGAGATAAGTGGAAATAAGAAGGCTTTATTGAAAATCAAGCTGTAAGGCAAAAGTCCAAACGGATGGCTAAACCGAAGCAGGATCTTGCGAAGCCAGAGGTCAGGAACCAGAAGGGTAGTCAGACGAAGACTGGATCAGGAACCAGCAGGGTAGTCAGACGAAGCCAGGATCAGGAACCAGAAGCAGCAGCAGTCTTGGAAGCATGTGAACACAGGAGGACCAAGCAAGGAACTGAAGCCACAGACCTCCTATATATATGAGCTAGGCATCCAGCTCCTCCCAGTGGGAAGGAGAAGCCGCAGGGTGGGAGGCTACAAGAAACCCAGAAACCAAGATGGCCGCCAGCACATGTCAAACGAAGGAGAACAGCAAGAAGGTAAGACCATGACAGTACCTCCCCCTCAAGGGCCCCTCCTCCGCGGAGTAAAGAACGGTTTCTGAGGGAAGCGTGCGTGGAAGGCTCGGAGCAAGGCAGGAGCATGGACATCTGCGGAGGGAACCCAGGAACGCTCCTCTGGACCATAACCACGCCAATGGACCAAAAACTGCACCCGACCGCGGACCAGGCGTGAGTCCAGGATATTGCTCACCTCATACTCCTCACGATTGCCCACTTGGACCAGACGAGGCCGAGGAACCGAGGAAGTGAAACGATTACACACCAGTGGCTTCAACAGGGAGACATGAAACACGTTGGAGATCCGCATGCCAGGAGGAAGCGCAAGGGCATAGGCTACCGGGTTTACCCTGCGAAGCACTCGGAAGGGACCAACAAAGCGAGGCGCCAGCTTGGGAGTGGGCACTCGAAGGTTGAGGTTGCGGGTGGACAACCATACGCGGTCTCCGACCTGGTAGGAAGGAGCGGGCGCTCGTCTGCGATCAGCCTGGAGTCTCTGGCGCTGCGCAGAGACCTCAAGGGACCTCTGGATCTGTACCCAAGAAGCACGTAGGACGGAAAGGTGATCCTCCACAGCCGGAATATCCTGGGGAGAGAATACCTCCGGTAACACGGCAGGTTGGAACCCATAATTGGCCATGAAGGGAGACGTCCCAGAGGAAGAGTTCACCGCCGTGTTCCTGGCAAACTCAGCCCAAGGCAGGAGGTCAACCCAATTGTCTTGGTGATCGGAGACATAGCAACGAAGGAATTGCTTCGTTGCTATGCGAACAGCAAGAAGGTAAGACCATGACAGTACCTCCCCCTCAAGGGCCCCTCCTCCGCGGAGTAAAGAACGGTTTCTGAGGGAAGCGTGCGTGGAAGGCTCGGAGCAAGGCAGGAGCATGGACATCTGCGGAGGGAACCCAGGAACGCTCCTCTGGACCATAACCACGCCAATGGACCAAAAACTGCACCCGACCGCGGACCAGGCGTGAGTCCAGGATATTGCTCACCTCATACTCCTCACGATTGCCCACTTGGACCAGACGAGGCCGAGGAACCGAGGAAGTGAAACGATTACACACCAGTGGCTTCAACAGGGAGACATGAAACACGTTGGAGATCCGCATGCCAGGAGGAAGCGCAAGGGCATAGGCTACCGGGTTTACCCTGCGAAGCACTCGGAAGGGACCAGGCGTGAGTCCAGGATATTGCTCACCTCATACTCCTCACGATTGCCCACTTGGACCAGACGAGGCCGAGGAACCGAGGAAGTGAAACGATTACACACCAGTGGCTTCAACAGGGAGACATGAAACACGTTGGAGATCCGCATGCCAGGAGGAAGCGCAAGGGCATAGGCTACCGGGTTTACCCTGCGAAGCACTCGGAAGGGACCAACAAAGCGAGGCGCCAGCTTGGGAGTGGGCACTCGAAGGTTGAGGTTGCGGGTGGACAACCATACGCGGTCTCCGACCTGGTAGGAAGGAGCGGGCGCTCGTCTGCGATCAGCCTGGAGTCTCTGGCGCTGCGCAGAGACCTCAAGGGACCTCTGGATCTGTACCCAAGAAGCACGTAGGACGGAAAGGTGATCCTCCACAGCCGGAATATCCTGGGGAGAGAATACCTCCGGTAACACGGCAGGTTGGAACCCATAATTGGCCATGAAGGGAGACGTCCCAGAGGAAGAGTTCACCGCCGTGTTCCTGGCAAACTCAGCCCAAGGCAGGAGGTCAACCCAATTGTCTTGGTGATCGGAGACATAGCAACGAAGGAATTGCTCCAGGGCCTGATTGGATCGTTCTGCGGCCCCATTGGACTGAGGGTGGTAGGCCGAGGAGAAAGAGAGATGAATCCCCAACTGGGAGCAAAAGGCGCGCCAGAACCTGGACACAAACTGACTCCCCCGATCCGACACAATCTCCTTGGGCAAACCGTGCAACCGGAAGACCTCCCTGGCAAAAATCGTGGCCAACTCTTGTGCAGAGGGTAACTTCTTGAGAGGAACACAGTGGCACATTTTGGAAAACCGATCCACAATCATGAGAATGACCGTATGGCCTCGGGATGCAGGGAGGTCCACAATGAAATCCATCCCCAGGTGTGACCATGGACGCTCCCCGGTGGCTATGGGTTGCAAAAGGCCCAACGGAAGGTGCCGAGGGGACTTACTCTGGGCACAAACGGAGCATGCCGCTACATATGCGGCGATGTCGGAACGTAGAGAAGGCCACCAGAACAGACGTGAAACAGCCCAGGACAGCTGATTCTTTCCAGGATGCCCCGCGGCCTTGGAGTTATGGTAGGTTCGCAACAACCGAGTGCGCAACTCCTCAGGCACAAAACATCTGCCGTTGGGTCTCCCAGAGGGAGCACCAGATTGAGCCGCCAAAATCTGCTCACCCAGGGGAGAGGTCAGGCTGGTGCGAATGGCGGCCAGGATCTGATTCGGAGGTATGACCGAAGTCGGAATCGACTCCTCCCCGGACAGCTCGGAGTACTGCCGTGATAAGGCATCTGCTCTGATGTTCTTGGAACCGGGTAGGTAGGAGACCACGTAATTAAAACGTGACAAGAACAGAGCCCATCTGGCCTGACGTGGTGTCAATCTCTTGGCCTCAGAGAGGTAGGTCAGATTCTTGTGGTCCGTCAGGATGAGAACCGGAACCACCGAGCCCTCGAGCAAGTGCCTCCATTCTTTAAGGGCCTGCACGATGGCCAATAACTCCCTGTCACCAATCTGATAGTTGCACTCCGCGGAAGACAGTTTTCGGGAGTAAAACCCACAAGGAAGCAGAGGACCCTCTGGTGTTCTACGCTGAGACAGAAGGGCGCCTACTCCTGTCTCAGACGCGTCCACCTCGAGAACAAAAGGCAACCCAGGGTTGGGATGCGACAGAATCGGAGCCGACACAAAGGCGGACTTTAGAGCCTCAAAAGCTCGGATGGCCTCGAGCGGCCAGACCTGGGGATTACTGCCCTTCCTGGTCAGATCCGTGAGAGGCTTGGCTAGCATGGAAAAGTCCCTGATGAACTTCCGATAATAATTGGCGAAGCCCAAAAAGCGCTGCAGGGCACGAAGACCACTGGGCTGGGGCCACTGTAAGACAGCCGAAACCTTCTCAGGATTCATGGAGAACCCCTCAGCGGAAATGATGTAACCTAAGAAGGTTACCTGGGATCGGTGAAATTCGCATTTCTCAAGCTTACCGAACAGCTTGTTCTCTCGTAACCGTTGCAACACTCGTCTGACATCCAGAATGTGGGCCTCCATGGATTCAGAATATACCAAGATGTCATCCAGATAGACCACCACACACTGCTGCAACAGGTCACGGAAAACATCGTTGATGAATTCCTGGAAGACTGCGGGCGCATTGCACAACCCAAAGGGCATAACCAAGGATTCATAATGACCGGTCCTGGTGTTAAACGCGGTCTTCCACTCATCGCCCGCCTTGATCCTTACCAGGTTATATGCCGCCCTCAGGTCGAGTTTGGTAAAGACCGTGGCCCCTTTGAGGCGATCGAACAGCTCGGAAATCAAGGGTATCGGGTAAGCGTTCTTGATCGTGATGCGATTGAGACCCCTGTAATCGATGCAAGGCCTCAACTCACCGCCCTTCTTTTTCACAAAGAAAAATCCAGCCCCTGCCGGGGACGAGGATTTGCGAATGTGTCCGCGTGAAAGCGCCTCCCTCACATACTCCTCCATGGCCTCATTCTCCGCTACCGACAGTGGATAGACCTTGCCACGAGGAGGAACGGCACCAGATTGTAACTCTATGGCACAATCGTATGGGCGGTGCGGAGGTAGGGCAACCGCACGCACCTTATCGAATACATCCCGGTACTCCTCGTATTCAGGAGGCAACAGAGAGTCCGAGGAAGTACACAGCAACTTGACAGACCCATGGATGCAACTAGCCCCACACTGCGGTGACCACGAGAGGATCTCGGCCGATCTCCAATCGAAAGTCGGATTATGCTTCTGGAGCCAGGGGTACCCCAAGACCACCGAGTAGTGTGGAGACGAAATAACCTGGAGACAGACCGACTCTCTGTGAACGGCACCAATGGCCATCCCCACTGGAAGGGTCTCATGAGTCACGTGTGGCGGCAGAAGGGGTCTGCCGTCTATCGCCTCAAGAGCCAGTGGGGAACCTCGAGGCTGCAGAGGAATGGAATTGGCGGCAGCGAACACACTATCAATGAACAAACCACCAGCACCAGAGTCCACCAACGCCTGGGTCGTCACCGAGCCCCCGACCCAGGAGAGGACAACAGTAATCAGTGGTTTGTCAACACGGGAAACCGGGGACGAGGAGACTCCACCCAAGATCTGCCCCCGACAGGATCTCAGGTGCGAGCGTTTCCCGGACGGTTCGGACATGCCAACCGAAAATGCCCACCGAGACCACAGTACATGCATCGGCCCTCGCGTCTCCGGAGTACCCTCTCCCCCTCGGACAGGCGAGCAAACCCCAGCTGCATGGGTTCACCCCCAGACAAGTCATCCCCAGGAGGCGTGGGAGGAGAGGGAGGCACGGGTGGGACAGCAAACGTAGGCGCCAATCTGTTAGAAGACCTCCGCAGGCTCTCCTTAAAGGAAGGTCTCTCCCTGAGTCTGGTGTCAATCAAAATCAGGAAAGAAATAAGAGACTCGAGCTCCACTGGTAGGTCCTTAGCTGCAACCTCATCCTTCAAGGCATCCGAGAGACCATGAGAGAAAGCAGCGACCAGAGCCTCATTATTCCAGCCCACCTCTGCTGCCAGGGTACGAAACTCAATGGCGTATTTAGCTACGGATCGTGAACCCTGTCTGATGGACATAAGGAGCTTCGCAGCAGAGGCAGCACGAGCCGGCACATCGAATACCTTCCGAAGAGAAGCAACAAAACCGGAAAACTCGGCAACCACCGGATTGTTGTTCTCCCATAAAGGGCTGGCCCAGGCCAAGGCCTTGTCCGAGAGCAGCGAGATCAAGAAGCCCACCTTTGATCTCTCAGTAGGAAAGGCATGTGGCAGCAACTCGAAATAAATGCCCACCTGGTTAAGGAAACCTCGGCACTGAGTTGGCTCTCCCCCAAAGCGCTGTGGAAGGGGGGCAGAACCGGTCATACCCCGAAACACCGCAGGCGCAGCAACAGGTGTCGGGGTAGACTCTGGCGCAACAACCGGAGCGGCAGTAGGAGCGGGCCCAGGAGCGACAACCGACCCATCGGCAACGGAAGCTAAATGAGCCGTGCGTTCAAGCAGGGTTTGCAACGCCACAGCGAACCGACCCAACAGGTGATCCTGCTGATCAAGTCTGGCAACCAGCGTAGGTAGCGAGGATGGCACTGTACCGTCAGAATTCATGGCTTGGTCCTAATGTCATGGAACCATGAGCCAGACGTACAACAAGAGATAAGTGGAAATAAGAAGGCTTTATTGAAAATCAAGCTGTAAGGCAAAAGTCCAAACGGATGGCTAAACCGAAGCAGGGTCTTGCGAAGCCAGAGGTCAGGAACCAGAAGGGTAGTCAGACGAAGCCTGGATCAGGAACCAGCAGGGTAGTCAGACGAAGCCAGGATCAGGAACCAGAAGCAGCAGCAGTCTTGGAAGCATGTGAACACAGGAGGACCAAGCAAGGAACTGAAGCCACAGACCTCCTATATATATGAGCTAGGCATCCAGCTCCTCCCAGTGGGAAGGAGAAGCCGCAGGGTGGGAGGCTACAAGAAACCCAGAAACCAAGATGGCCGCCAGCACATGTCAAACGAAGGAGAACAGCAAGAAGGTAAGACCATGACACCTGCAGACACGCGCCTAAAATCTTTTACAGGGTCAACTCACCTGCAGGCCCTCACCTAATTATACCTAATAGGTAATTTGTGCGCATACTGCCTTGCCTGGATGTGGTAGACGTAGCCGTTTTTCAGGCTCCCTTTCCAGAATCGCACACTGATTCACCTTTACCAATGGTCACCATGGTTTGCGCTGAAAAAAATTATCGAAAGTTGATAGGGAAGACATCTGAATGGATCGTTGCCGTCACGGGGACGTGCGATCGGCCAGAGGTTATCTAGAGTCACCAAAACGGCAGCAGGCCTTCGCCCATAATGTTTTAGATGGTCAGATCAGCAGTCCATCAATCATAATTTTTCAAGGCTGTGTATGATGCCCTCCTTTATGTGTAACAAAGGGTGTATTGGAGTGCCGATTCCTTGTAATTTTTGGCAGCCATTTCACTTAGTGCATAGGCTTTATGTGTGTAGGAGTCCCACTGCATGAACAATTGTACCACAATGTGAATAAAACCCTCCTTTATGTGATATACAGGTTGTATCGGAGTTCCTCTTCCTTGTAAATTTTGGCAGCACTTGCACTTTATATACAAGTAAATATATAGGAAAGAATGTTTCCTAACAATTTTTTCTCTAAAATCGATTTTATCGATTATTTTATAATGTTTCAGTCTGTAAAAGTGGCGTACTACTTGGACAACATCGTTCCCAGCAGAAATCTGGGAGTCCAAGATGCATCCAGTCATCCTCCCCATGCTTTTCCCGAACCATTTCGGTGGTGTTTCCATCAATTTCTGACCTTTTCCTATAAACCAGGCACCCTCCCCTCTTCAGAGCAGGGGGTGCCTGGTTTAATGCTCGGGATCTCCCATTGACTTCCATTATACCGAGCACCCGAGCATCCCGATTTGTTTGGCCAGAGCACCCGAGCACTTTTGTGCTCGATCAACACTACTCCTGTACTTTCACTGCGTTTATCACCTCTGTACTATGGCATCACTGTTTTTTATACTTGTACAGTGACATTACTTTGTGAAATTACCCGTCTGCCGTGCCATTTTTATTTTACTCATCTACAGTGACATAAACATGTCTCTCTGTCTCTCTGACATCCCTGTATATATAGTGCAGAAATAATCAGTCAGCACTAAAGGTGGTACTCGTATCTTGGGTTGCAGGCCCATACATCCATTTAGAAGAAACACTCATTTTTTAAAAGCAATAAATCTTTACTCTATTGCCATAAACAAAATACAGGCAGTTACATGTTTGTTTAAAAAAAGGTGTTTAGCCCAAACGTGTCTGTATTTTGTTTATGGCAATAAAGTGAAGATTTATTAGCATCAAAAAGTGAGTGCTGATCCACTTCTTTAACCATAATGTATTTCTCATACACTCCAACACTAATGCATTGGAGTGTAAGAGAGAAGCTATCTGATGATTGCTTGTTATAGATCCAAATGGGAACTACAGAAAAGTGTGGAAAAAAAAAATAATGTTTTAAAAATAAAAAATATAAAAATTCAAATCATTCCGCTTTCTGCATAATGTAAATAGTAATATGTAAACGAAAAGAAATACACATCATGGGCATCACCACATGCGACAACGACCATAGTATTAAAATATAAAAATAATTATCCCATACAGGAAATATCAAAATGGCCAATTTATTATTTTTTGGTCACATTACCTCCCACAAAAAAAAAGTGATCACAAAATCATACACACCCCAAAATGGTATCAATGAAAAGTACAGATCACCCTGCTAAAAATGAGCTGAAAATAACTGATCACTAACAACTTAGCAACGTTAAAACGTAACTTTTAATACAACTTTATTTAAAAAGGTGTAAATCAAAAGACAAAGTACATAAACAAACTGTAAAGTGAAGTTTTTAATTGGTTCTTCCCCTTTAACTTAATGAAGCTATTTAGTGACGTTTATACCTGCCCACTTTTCTGCAGTATGAGGTAACTGTACATGCCTACTGACCTTTAGTTTGAGCTAGGAGGGGGCAGGAGAGTAGAAAACACTTAGTTTTGAAATAGAGAGCTCAGCTCCATTGAAGACATCATCAGGGTAAGATTTCTGGCTACCATCACCTCTTTTTGTATCATATGGTATTGGCCGAGTGTCATGTTGGGTGCTGGTCGACCTGAAGTCTGTCCATCTGTCTCATGACTTGCGGTGACTATTACTTTACTTTATCTTTGTATATCTATATATATATATATATATATATATATATATATAGATAGATAGATACAAATATATATATTTCTGATCTCACAACATTTGGTGTCAGAAGTGATATTTGGGCAAAAAATACACTTATTGTTTATGAAATGATACAAAGAGTTGGTATGGTCTGGTTATCTATGGATGGGATCTTGGGCAACCATTAGACAAAGGAAATGTGACAGTTTAGGCTGCCACATGGGATCACTACAAGTGGCTAAATAAATATACGTAGAGATCATTGACGCAGTCAGAAAGTCTGCAGGAACTTGGGCAGTTGAGAGTCGGCCCGTTGTAGATGTTGTTCATCCAATAGTTAATAAGGGAGCGTGCCCAGATGTTTAGGAAATATCATGACGCATCTGTGTATTTTTAAGCTTTTATTTTCCTAGTGTAGTAGATCCATGACTTGCACTAGAGACTGGGAAAATGTAAATATTAATACAATTAAAGATTTAGAGAAAAATAAGGGTTAAGGGAAAAGTGTACAGATCCCTTTAACTGTGGGTCCCTTTAAGCAGGGCTTTGGTTGTTCATATAGGTAAGCTGCCAGCCTCTCCCAGCTTCTGTGCTGAGTTGATACGAACACACTTATATTTTGGTTTTTAGAATGTGCAGTTATACCTCTTTGTTCAGAGAAAAAAAGAGGGGGAGAGAGTGTGGGGAAAAAACAAAAAATATGCTGATATAAGAGAAAATGTAGTGATGAGTTAAGTAAGTTATTAACTCCTTAAGGACACAACCTTATTTCACCTTAAGGACCAAGCCATTTTTTGCAAATCTGACCAGTGTCACTTTAAGTGGTGATAACTTTAAAACGCTTTGACTTATCCAGGCCATTCTAAGACTGTTTTTTCGTCACATATTGTGCTTCGTGACACTGGTAAAGTGAAGTAAAAAAAAAAACATTTTTATTTATAAAAAAATACCAAAAGTTGTAAAAAATTCCAAGTTTCAATTTCTCTACTTCTATAATACATAGTAATACCTTCAAAAATAATTATCACTTTACATTCCCCATATGACTACTTCATGTTTGGATAATTTTGGGCATGATATTTTATTTTTTGGGGATGTTACAGGGCTTAGAAGTTTAGAAGCAAATCTTGAAATTTTTCCGAAATTTTCGAAAACCCAATTTTTAGGGACCAATTCAGGTCTGAAGTCACTTTCTGAGGCTTACATAATAGAAACCACCCCAAAATGACCCCATTCTAGAAACTAAACCCCTCAAGGTATTCCATTTTTTCCAGTAACAAAGCAAGGGTTAACAGCCCCCAAAAATGCTATATTTATTGCCCCGATTCTGTAGTTTGCAGAAACACCCCATATGTGGCCGTAAACTACTGTACGGGCACGCAGTAGGGCGTAGAGGGAAAGGTGCGCCGTATGGTTTTTGGAAGGCAGATTTTGCTGGACTGGTTTATTTACACCATGTCCCATTTGAAGCCCCCCTGATGCACCCCTAGAGTAGAAACTCCATAAAAGTGACCCCATCTAAGAAACTACACCCCTCAAGGTATTCAAAACAGATTTTAAAAACTTTGTTAACCCTTTAGGTATTGCACAAGAGTTATTGGCAAATGGAGATGAAATTTGTGAATTTAAATTTTTTAACAAATTTTCCATTTTAATCCATTTTTTCCAGTAACAAATCAAGGGTTAACAGCCAAAAAAATGCTATATTTATTGCCCTGATTCTGTAGTTTGCAGAAACACCCCATATGTGGGCGTAAACTACTGTACGGGCAAACAGTAGGGCGTAGAGGGAAAGGAGCGCCGTGTGGTTTTTGGAAGGCAGATTTTGCTGGACTGGTTTATTTACATCATGTCCCATTTGAAGCCCCCCTGATGCACCCCTAGAGTAGAAACTCCATAAAAGTGACCCCATCTAAGAAACTACACCCCTCAAGGTATTCAAAACTGATTTTACAAACGTTGTTAACCCTTCAGGTGTTGCACAAGAGTTATTGGCAAATAGGGATGGAAAATTTCCCAAAACATTTTAATTCTCAAATTTCTTTTTAATCAATTTTTTCCAGTAACAAAGCAAGGGTTAACAGCCAAACAAAATGCTATATTTATTGCCCCGATTCTGTAGTTTGCAGAAACACCCCATATGTGGCCGTAAAATACTGTACGGGCACACGTTGGGGCGTAGAGGGAAAGGGGTGCCGTGTGGTTTTTGGAAGGCAGATTTTGCTGGACTGATTTATTTACACCATGTCCCATTTGAAGCTCTCCGATGCACCCCTAGAGTAGAAACTCCATAAAAGTGACACAATTTTGGAAACTACGGGATAAGGTGGCAGTTTTGTTGGGACTATTTTTAGATAACATATGATTTTTAGTTTATCTATATTACATTTTTGTGAGACAAGGTTACCAGAAATAGAAATTCTGAAATTACATCTCCATTTGCCAATAACTCTTGTGGAACACGTAAAGGGTCAACAACGTTTGTAAAAATCAGTTTTGGATACCTAGAGGGGTGTAGTTTCTTAGATGGGGTCGCTTTTATGGAGTTTTTACTCTATGGGTGCATCAGGGGGGCTTCAAATGGGACATGGTGCCAAGAAAAAAGGCCATCAAAATCTGCCTTCCAGAAACCATATGGCATTCCTTTCCTTCTGCGCCCTGCCGTTTGTTCATACAGCAGTTTACGACCACATATGGGGTGTTTCTGTAAACTGCAGTATGAGGGTAATAAATATTAAGTTTTGTCTGGCTGTTAACCCTTACTTTGTTATTGGGAAAAAAACTGATAAAAATGGAAAATTTGCCCAGAAATAGCTTTTTTTGCACCGTTTTTATTTTTTAGTTTTTACCGTGTTCATCTGAGGGGTCAGGGGGGTATTTTTATAGAGCAGATTCTTACGGACGCGGTGATACCTAATATGTCTACTTTTTTTTTATTTATTTATGTTTTACACTATATTATCTTTTTATAAACCAAAAAAAAAAACATTTTAGTATCTCCATCCATAGTCTAAGAGTCATTTTTTTTAGTTTTTAGCCGATTATCTTAGGTAGGGGCTAATTTTTTGCGGAAAGAGAGGACGGTTTAATTGGCACTATTTTGGGGGGAATATCACTTTTTGATCGCTTGCTATTACAATTTTTGTGATGCAAGGTGACAAAAAAACCTTTTTTTTGCACCGTTTTTATTTTTTTGACCATGTTCATCTGAGGGGTTGGGGGGTATTTTTATAGAGCAGATTATTACGGACGCGGCAATACCTAATATGTCTACTTTTTAATTTATTTTAGCTTTACAAAATAATATTTTTGAAAAAATCATTTTTTAGTTTTAGTGTCTTAAGTCTGAGAACCAGTTTTTTATCCGATTGTCAGTGGCTAAATTGGGATATGAATTTAGTGCTCCATGGAAGTGTGGTACTCCATGAAGCAACCGTCAATGCAGAGCCCCGGATGATCGGGGCACGTGTCACACTGACTAGTGGTGTCCTTTCGTATTCCCCTCCTGCGACACACTCTGCACTTTTTTTGGGTCCGCCCCTTCTTTCCAGTATGGGGGACCACACCTGGAAAGTGTTGGCCAGGGACGATCCGGGCGCCTCCAGTTCCCGAGGTACTCCAACCTGCTCTTTCCCTGTCAGAAAAGATCAGGTCCTTGAGGACTGCCTCATAGAACTGAAGGAATTTTCCTGTGATGCCAGCGCTCCGGGACATCACAAAAGAGTTGTACAAGGCAATCTGCACCAAGTAGACCGCAACTTTTTTGTACCATGCCCGGGTTTTGCGCATGGCGTTATATGACTTGAGGACTTGATCAGAGAGATCAACTCCTCCCATATACCGATTGTAGTCGACGATACAATCAGGCTTGAGGACCGTTGCCGCGGTACCTCGCACAGGGACAGGGTTGATGCCGTTACCATAAGTTGTGGACAGTACAAGGACATCCCTCTTGTCCTTATATCTGACCAGCAACGGGTTTTGACTGGTAAGGGCACGGGTCTTACCCCTGGGGATAGGTACCTGGAGGGGGTGGGCAGGGAGGCCGCGTAGATTTTTCTGCACGGTTCCACAAGCGGACATGGATCTGGCGGTGAGGGACTGGAACAAGGGGATACTAGTATAAAAGTTATCCATGTACAGGTGGTAACCCTTATCTAGCAGTGGATGCATAAGGTCCCACACAAGTTTCCCGCTAACACCCAGAGTGTTGAATACGGGAATACTCTCACAAAGTTTGTACAGCTTCACGCCATACCTCGCCCGCTTTGAGGGAACATACTGGCGGAAAATGAGTCTCCCCTTGAACGCAATAAGAGACTCATGAACCACGGCCTCCCTTCCAGGTACATAGGCCTGTACAAATTTGGCCCCAAAGTGATCAATGACCGGCCTGATTTTGTACAGGCGGTCATAAGCAGGATCACCTTGGGGGGGACATGCTGCATTATCTGAATAATGCAGTCATTTCCAGATGGCCTTAAACCGGGTACGTGTCATGGCCGTACTGTAAAGTGGGGTCTGGTAGAGGACGTCCCCACTCAGTAATGCCTGACACTAGGTTTCTTGACTAGGCCCATGTGCAGCACGAGGCCCCAAAAGGTCATCTCGGCTGCACTGACCGGGGTACAGGCACAGGGCCTAGCCAAAAAGGAGCCCGGGTGTTGAGCAACAAACTGTTGGGCGTACAGGTTTGTTTGCTCCAACATTAGATATTCAAAGTGGTCACTGAAAAAAAGACTAAAGTAGTCATATTAACTGAAGCCCACTGTAGAAATCTGGATTTCTGGTTGGCCTACAAAATCAGGCATCACGGGCTCAAAACGCTCTGGGGTACACCATTCACCGGCAGGGGGCTCCGGTGGATTTAACTGGTGGGCCGGAAAACTAGTACAAGCCCCAGAGCTTCTCGTACTAGGGTGGGCCACAGGGTCCCTAGCATGGCGGTCCCATTGCTCCGGCTGGCGGTGTCTCTGCCGCCTTGGGGGCTCATCATCATCTCTAGATGATGAGGAGGACATGGATGACAACAGGAAAGTGGGGTCATCCTCATCCTCACTAGAACTCTCGGACTCGGAGGCAAGCTGGGCGTATGCCTCCTCGGCCGAGAACATCCGGCGGGCCATAGGAGAGTGTGTGTCTGTGTGTGTGTGTGTGTGCGTGCGTGTAAATATTTATTCAGTGTGCGTGTGTGTGGGGGCACCTAACAGACAAAAAAAAAAAGACTAACTAAAAAAAGGGCAAAAAATGAGAAAAAATAAAAACCGCTGATCAACCGTACGAAGTTCATCAGCAGTGGGGTGTGCGAAGCACTAACAGTGGCCGGAAGCTAAAAAAAACTGCCTGCGCCCCAAAAAAGTTGTGGGGGGTAGGGGGAAGGAAGCTGCAGCACCCCTGGGGGGTCTAGGGTCACACAGCTGTGCTGTGGATCCCAGACACCCGATTTAGGGTGATGCAATCACAAACTTTTTTTTTCTTTACTTCCACTAACTTTCCCTTTATATCCCTGCCTAACCCAACCTTTCCCTAAGTACCTGATTGAACAGATGGGGGATGCTGGGGCACAGATCGGGTGCTGGGCACAAATGGGGTGATGTCTGGACAGATGGGGATGCTGAGATCCGACGACATGCAGCGCTCCTCTCCTCCTCCTTTTGTGTCCGGGGAGCAGAGGAGAGAGGAGCGCTGCTCTAATTTGAACCTCCCGCCCACCCACCTACCAATGAGAGCGATCCTGAGAGGTGATGTCAAGATCACCACTCAGGATCTAAGGATGGTGATTGGTGGTGTATTATCACACCACCGATCACCATCCTGTTCCGGGTTATCGGGTCCTCAGAGACCCGAATAGCCCGAAAACGGAGCAAACCGCAGGTCTGAATTGACCTGCGGTTTGCTGCGATCGCCTACACGGGGGGTCACAGAATCCCCCGGCTCATTGGCCCCGGGTGCCTGCTCAATGATTTGAGCAGGCACCGGGTTCCGATCACCACCCGCCGCGCCGCGGTGATCGGAAATAGACAGGGCTAAGTACAGGTACGCCCTGTGTCCGTAACAGGTTAAGGCTTGAAATATTGCATGGTTAATTGTTTTCCTTTGATTTAATACAGATTATACACAAGAAGAAACAATGTAAAGATTAATTATAGTTTGCTTTCTTTCACATACAAGGCTACATTCTTATCTCTTTGGGACAATGTGCAGCATATATAGGGGAAAAAAAATTACTTTTATATGTTTGCTTAAATAATAAGTGATTTTAATGATGATTGGTTGTAAATAATATGGGATATCCCTTATATAAGGATTAAGACCACGTGGCATTGTATTGATTTTGTTATTCTGTTATATGCACTTTTTAGTGTTTTGTCTTGAATTATTGGCTTTGCATCTGTTTGTATAACTTTCTGTTTGTAGGAGAGAATGTGCATTATTAGCCAGAAACAGGCAATTGAGTTTATCAGATGTTTCTCTCTCTGTGTTTCTGGAAGCTATGAATAGCTGTGTGTGAATGCATGTTGAGTTACAGGAAAGTTGGGTACTTATATGAAATAAAGTAAAGTGTGTACATACTAACAATGATGCATATTAATACAAAGGAAAATGAATGCCCAACCAGGAGGGGTGGACTTAGATGACATAGAGGAGAAAGAAGAGAAAAGGTGGACAACACAGGACCCAAAGACAGCTTCTGCTTCTCATTTAACTACAAGCCACCCCCATGAAGAAAGAAGTTGTTGTTTTCTTGTCTTTAAGGATGTGTGTTCATTGAGTATACGCCTGATATGGCATATACACTCAGATATGTGTGCCAAGTGCTTTGTGAATTATTGTATGTGTTCTTATGGAAAAGGACAAAGCTTTTAACTAATGATATAACATAGGGAAACTGGGTACATCTGCAAACAAAATACCAAAGGATACGAAGTATGAACCAATATACAACACTGAGCATATTAGTAAATTCCTGAATAAATGCATAATCATGGCGTTAATTGCTATTATCAATAATCAAGGGTGTATAATTAAACTGATATTGCTGGTGAAAAGGTTTACACTAAAGATATCAAAAGGTTTATATTGAAGAAGATATCAACAAATGAAATGACATTCAAACAATGTTTTATGAGTAACTAAAAGGAAGTGAAAAGACCACTGAAAAAATATTGATTGCCATTGTTTATTTAGTGTGTGAAGAATAAAGATGAGGACCACAACCTACTTTATGAATAAGTATTTACTTTGGAAATGTTATCACATACTGGGTCAAATACTAAACAAATAATTGAGAATAGTATATGTATGAAGGTGTACAATGAGATTTAGGTATAGAGTTTAGCAAATGTTTTTACTTTGGCAGGAGACCTCTTGGTTCAATTAGGCAATGTTATTTAAAAGCAGTGTTGGACCCACAAAAGTCATAATAGGACATTTTTTTGTTTTGTTTAACCCCTTAGGGACACAGCATTATTTCACCTTAAGGACCAGGCCATTTTTTGCAAATCTGACCAGTGTCACTTTAAGTGCTGATAACTTTAAAACGCTTTGACTTATCCAGGCCATTCTGAGATTGTTTTATCGTCACATATTGTACTTCACGACACTGATAAAATGAAGTAAAAAAAACCATTATTATTTATAAAAAAATACCAAATTTACCAAAAAAAATTAAAAAATTGAAAATTTCCAAGTTTCAATTTCTCTACTTCTATAATACATAGTAATACCTACAAAAATAGTTATTACTTTACATTCCCCATATGTCTACTTCATGTTTGGATCAATTTGGGAATGATATTTTATTTTTGGGGGATGTTACAAGGCTTAGAAGTTTAGAAGCAAATCTTGAAATTTTTCAGAAATTTTCAAAAACCCACTTTTTAGGGACCAGTTCAGGTCTGAAGTCACTTTGTGAGACTCCCATTCTAGAAACTACACCCCTCAAGGTATTCAAAACTGATTTTACAAACGTCGTTAACCCTTTAGGTGTTCCACAAGAGTTAAATCGCAAATGGTGATAAAATTTAAGAATTTAGATTTTTGGGGCAAATTTTCCATTTTAATCCATTTTTTCCAGTAACAAAGCAAGGGTTAACAGCCAAAAAAAATGCTATATTTATTGCCCCGATTCTGTAGTTTGCAGAAACACCCCATATGTGGCCGTAAACTACTGTACTGGCAAACAGTAGGGCGTAGAGGGAAAGGAGCGCCGTGTGGTTTTTGGAAGGCAGATTTTGCTGGACTGTTTTTTTTACACCATGTCTCATTTGAAGCCCCCCTGATGCACCCCTAGAGTAGAAACTCCATAAAAGTGACCCATCTAAGAAACCACACCCCTCAAGGTATTAAAAAAACTGATTTTACAAACTTTGTTAACCCTTTAGGTGTTGCACAAGAGTTATTGGCAAATGGAGATGAAATTTGAGAATTTACATTTTTGGGCAAATTTTCTATTTTAATCAATTTTTCCAGTAACAAAGCAAGGGTTAACAGCCAAACAAAATGCTATATTTATTGCCATGATTCTGTAGTTTGCAGAAACACCCCATATGTGGCCGTAAACTACTGTACGGGCACACAGTAGGGCGTAGAGGGAAAGGTGCGCCGTATGGTTTTTGGAAGGCAGATTTTGCTGGACTGGTTTTTTTGACACCATGTCCCATTTGAAGCCCCCCTGATGCACCCCTAGAGTAGAAACTCCATAAAAGTGACCCCATCTAAGAAACTACACCCCTCAAGGTATTCAAAACTGATTTGACTAACTTTGTTAACCCTTTAGGTGTTCCATAAGATTTAATGGAAAATAGAGATGCAATTTCAATATTTCACTATTTAGGCAAATTTTCCATTTTAATAATTTTTTTCTAGTTACAAAGCAAGGGTTAACAGCCAAACAAAACTCAATATTTATGGCTCTGATTCTGTAGTTTACAGAAACACCCCATATGTGGTTGTAAACCGCTGTACGGGCACACGGCAGGGTGCAGAAGGAAAGGAATGCCATACGGTTTTGGAAGGCAGATTTTGCTGGACCGATTTTTCTGACACAATGTCCCATTTGAAGCCCCCCTGATGCACCCCTAGAGTAGAAACTTCAAAAAAGTGACCCCATTTTAGAAACTACGGGATAGGGTGGCAGCATTGTTAGTACTAGTTTAGGGTACATATGATTTTTGGTTGCTCTACATTACTGTTTTTGTGAGGCAAGGTAACAAGAAATAGCTTTTTTGGCACAGTTTTTTTTGTTATTTACAACATTAATCTGACAGGTTAGATCATGTGGTATTTTTATAGAACAGGTTGTCATGGACGTGGCGATACCTAATATGTAAACTATTTTTTTATTTATGTAAGTTTTACACAATGATTTCATTTTTGAAACAAAAAAAAAAATCATGTTTTAGTGTCTCCATAGTCTGAGAGCCATAGTTTTTTCAGTTTTTGGGCAAATATTTTGGGTAGGGTATGATTTTTGCGGGATGAGATGATGGTTTAATTGGCACTATTTTGGGGTGCGTATGAATTTTTGATCGCTTGCTATTAGACTTTTTTATGTAAGGTGACAAAAAATAGCTTTATTTACACCGTTTTTTTTGTTTTTTTTACGGTATTCACCTGAGAGGTTAGGTCATGTGATATTTTTATAGAGCAGGTTATTACGGACGCGGCGATACCTAATATGTATACTTTTTTTATTTATGTACGTTTTACACAATTATTTCATTTTTGAAACAAAACAAAAAAATCAAGTTTTAGTGTCTCCATATTCTGAGAGACATAGTTTTTTTCATTTTTTGGGCGATTATCTTAGGTAGGGTCTCATTTTTTGCAGGATGAGGTGACGGTTTGATTGGTACTATTTTGGCATACATACAACTTTTTTGATCACTTTTATTACCTTTTTTTGGGAAGTAAGGTGGGCAAAATTTCAATTTCATCATAGTTTTAAATTTTCTATTATTATTACGGCGTTCACCGTTCGGGTAAAGTAACATGACCGTTTTATAGATCAGGTCGTTAAGGATGTGGCGATACCTAATATGTGTGGGGAATTTAATTTTTTTCATTTTTTCAGTGATAAATGTGTTTTTTGATTTTTACTTTTTTTTTCACTTTTTTTTGTACCCAGACCCACTTGGTTCTTGAAGCTCCAGTGGGTCTGATGTCTGTATAATACAGTACAGTACACTATATAGTGTATTGTACTGTATTTTACTTACACTTTGTCTGAATAGATCTATGCCTTTAGCACAGATCTGTTCAGCACCATGGACAGCAGGATGCCCGAGAAGGCGTCCTGTTGCCATGGGAACCTTCCCTGTCTGCCACAACTGAGCAGACGGGGAAGGGGAAGGAGGGGAGCTGTCTGGGGGATCCCTCCCTCTGTGACCCCATCCTGTCTGGGGGCTGCAAAGGCACAGCAGCCCCCCGATGGGAGAGGGAGGGAGCTCCCTAACTGTTATTAACCTTTTCCATACAGCGGTCCGTACGGACCACGGTATGGAAAGGGTTAAACGGCTGACATCGCAGCACAGATGTCAGCCGTTTATACCAGAGTGTCAATAATGTGCTGACACTCTGGTATAACCACTGCACACCAGTGAATATTCAAGAGGAGACGGGCGGGGGATCGCAATCCCGCCTGCCGCACCGCCTGCAACACCCCCCCTGCACCCCCGAATAATCATTCGGGGGTGCAGGGGGGGGGGTGTGAAAAATCGATATCTCCCGCATTTTAAAGTTTCTGATCCGCGGGGATCAGAAACTGCAGAAAAGCGCAGCAACACCCCCCCCCCCCTGCACCACCCGCCGGCATAATAATCATTCGTGGGTGCAGGGGGGGTGAAAAATCTATATTTCCCGCATTTTAAAGTTTCTGATCCGCGGGGATCAGAAACTGCAGAAAGCGCAGCAAACCGCAGGTCTGAATTGACCTGCGGTTTGCTGCGATCGTCGACATAGGGGGGTTACAGGACCCCCCGGTGCATCTAGCCAAGGTGCCTGCTAAATGATTTGAGCAGGCACCGGGTTCCGATCACTGCCCGCCGGGTGGTAGTGATCGGAACCATACATGACGTACCAGTACATCATGTGTCCTGAAGAGGTTAATCTATCTGAGGCGGGGGTGCTGGGAAGTAAATGACACAAGGAAGTTTTCAAAGGTACTTCACCACATCAATGGCTCAAATTGCCATAGACTGGGTGTTTTTAGACTTAGTTGAAACCCATGGACTGATTTAATCCCAAACGGAATTTATTTTGAAACATTATTCCTTCTAGAATAAGTGGAACTCTTCAAGTTTATATTCAATTCTTTACTAAGTGCAGGCTGTATCAGCTGTTTAGCAGAGCCAGGAGTGACAACCTCAGTGGTGCCCAGGAACTGATTGACAACCTCAACAGTGCCCAGGTGCTGGCCAAGTTAACACCAGGTCTGGTGAGACACAGCTTATGGTGGCCTGCCTGCCACCCAACAAGAAAAGACTTCAACCACCGGATTGACATGCAGAACAAGACCTTGCTGCTCACACTATTGTTGTCCAGGGGTGGACCGCAAAGGTAATCATCTGCCCAAGACTTCCTGCAGTACACCAAACAACCAGCAGGGCTGATAACCTTACAACAACCTGCAGACCAGTGAAGGGGGGAGCTCCCAGCATCACAGCTCCTCCCAAGACAATGTTATGGATTGTCCTACAACCACTGAAAAAAGGCTTTGAAACCCCTCATACATCAACACGTAGGGAGGAGGGGTAAGAGACTGTGTTAGACAAAGTCACAAAGACTCGACTTTAGGTAAAACCAGGAAAGTTCACATCTATATCCTGGTATGAAATGCCAGAACCAAGAAATGGGGAATTGACTTTGATACTTGTGACTGTTGGGAGAACCCTTTAATTTGGATGGGCTGATGCCACTGCCTTTAACGAAAATGAGATGGATGAGAGGAGGATTCTAACATCAAGATCAAGATGCGGCACCAGAGACTGAGCATTTAAGAAGATCAGAAGTAAATAGGATCTTAATTAGTTATGCAGATTCTTGTCATGTAACTGCATTGTTAGTTTTGCTCCTAAAATGTTACATTTTAATTATTTTGTTAGTATTTTGTAAATCCACCTTTGGCTTTCAACACTGCATGAATGCTTCTGGACATGCTCTCGATCAGATTCAAGCATGTCTCAAACAAAATGTTTACCTAGGTCTCTTCTACATGTTCTCAATGTCGGTGCATACTAGTCGGCTCATTTGGCTATGAATACCGCTTTTTCCTCAACTCTACACACGTGTGTTCAATTGGGTTGAGGTCTGGGCGCCAATTCAGCACCCTGAACCATTTCTTCGCCAATCTTGACATATGCTTTGGTATGCTGCTGTAAGACTATGTTGTCCCTTTTCATACTCGAGTCTACGAAATAACTCACCTTGTAGGATATTCACATATACAGTGGATATAAAAAGTTTACACACCCCTGTTAAAATGTCAGGTTTCTGTGATGTAAAAAATGAGACAAAGATAAATCATTTCAGAACTTTTTCCACCTTTAATGTGACCTATAAACTGTACAACTCAATTGAAAAACAAACTGAAATATTTTAGGTGGAGGGAAGAAAAAATATTAAAATAAAATAATATGATTGCATAAGTGTGCACACCCTTAAACTAATACTTTGTTGAAGCACCTTTTGATTTTATTACAGCACTCAGTCTTTTTGGGTATAAGTCTATCAGCATGGCACATTTTGACTTGGCAAGATTTGCCCACTCTTCTATGCAAAGACACTTCAAATCTGTCAGATTGCGAGGACATCTCCTGTGCACAGCCCTCTTCAGATCACCCCACAGATTTTCAATCGGATTCAGGTCTGGGCTCTGGCTGGGCCATTCCAAAACTTTAATCTTCTTTTGGTGAAGCCATTCCTTTGTTGATTTGGATGTATGCTTTGGGTCCTTGTCATGCTGAAAGATGAAGTTCCTCTTCATATTAAACTTTCTAGCAGAAGCCTGAAGGTTTTGTGCCAATATTGACTGGTATTTGGAACTATTCATAATTCCCTCTAGCTTAACTAAGGCCCCAGTTCCAGCTAAAGAAAAACAGCCCCAAAGCAAGATGCTGCCACCACTATGCTTCACTGTGGGTATGGTGCTCTTTTGGTGATGTGCAGTGTTGTTTTTCCTCCAAACATAACTTTCGGAATTATGACCAAAAAGTTAAACCTTTGTTTCATCAGACCATAACACCTTTTCCCACATGCAGTGGCGTTGCGAAGGGGGGTGCAGAGGGTGCAGGCCGCACCGGGTGAGACACCACCAGGGCCGGCCGGCAGCACCCTGCCTGTGTCACAACTTGCACGCTTCTCATTTACGAATCCCAGGCATAGTCATCTGTATTGTCATGCTTAGGAGAGGGAGATGTGTCTGGGATTCAAACTCACAACCTTCTGTATCAGAGTCAAAGCACTTAACCACACAGCTATAAGAGCTGCATTGCCATTGGCTGAAAAAATATGAGACTTCTACTGTAGACTCTGTTATAGCTGGCTAAGTGTACATCTATACACATGACAGCTACCCCAACACACCCAGCACTGCTATATCTCAGCTGTCCCAGCACACTCAGCCCTGCTATATCTCTATATATGATAGCTGCCCCAGCACACCCAGCTCTGCTACATCTAATACACAGGACAGCTGCACCAGCACACTCAGCTCTACTATATCTCTATATATGACAGCTGCCCCAGCAAGGCTGAGTGTGCTGGTGCAGCTGTCATGTGTATTATATGTAGCAGAGCTGGGTGTGCTGGGGCAGCTATCATATATTGTCATGGTCTAACCTTCTTGCTGTTCTCCTTCGTTTGACATGTGCTGGCGGCCATCTTGGTTTCTGGGTTTCTTGTAGCCTCCCACCCTGCGGCTTCTCCTTCCCACTGGGAGGAGCTGGATGCCTAGCTCATATATATAGGAGGTCTGTGGCTTCAGTTCCTTGCTTGGTCCTCCTGTGTTCACATGCTTCTAAGACTGCTGCTGCTTCTGGTTCCTGATCCTGGCTTCGTCTCACTACCCTGCTGGTTCCTGATCCAGGCTTCGTCTGACTACCCTTCTGGTTCCTGACCTCTGGCTTCGCAAGACCCTGCTTCGGTTTAGCCATCCGTTTGGACTTTTGCCTCACAGCTTGATTTTCAATAAAGCCTTCTTATTTCCACTTATCTCTTGTTGTACGTCTGGTTCATGGTTCCATGACATTAGGACCAAGCCATGAATTCTGACGGTACAGGGCCATCCTCGCTACCTACGCTGGTTGCCAGACTTGATCAGCAGGATCACCTGTTGGGTCGGTTCGCTGTGGCGTTGCAAACCCTGCTTGAACGCACGGCTCATTTAGCTTCCGTTGCCGATGGGTCGGTTGTCGCTCCTGGGCCCGCTCCTACTGCCGCTCCGATTGTTGCGCCAGAGTCTACCCCGACACCTGTTGCTGCGCCTGCGGTGTTTCGGGGTATGACCGGTTCTGCCCCCCTTCCACAGCGCTTTGGGGGAGAGCCAACTCAGTGCCGAGGTTTCCTTAACCAGGTGGGCATTTATTTCGAGTTGCTGCCACATGCCTTTCCTACTGAGAGATCAAAGGTGGGCTTCTTGATCTCGCTGCTCTCGGACAAGGCCTTGGCCTGGGCCAGCCCTTTATGGGAGAACAACAATCCGGTGGTTGCCGAGTTTTCCGGTTTTGTTGCTTCTCTTCGGAAGGTATTCGATGTGCCGGCTCGTGCTGCCTCTGCTGCGAAGCTCCTTATGTCCATCAGACAGGGTTCACGATCCGTAGCTGAATACGCCATTGAGTTTCGTACCCTGGCAGCAGAGGTGGGCTGGAATAATGAGGCTCTGGTCGCTGCTTTCTCTCATGGTCTCTCGGATGCCTTGAAGGATGAGGTTGCAGCTAAGGACCTACCAGTGGAGCTCGAGTCTCTTATTTCTTTCCTGATTTTGATTGACACCAGACTCAGGGAGAGACCTTCCTTTAAGGAGAGCCTGCGGAGGTCTTCTAACAGATTGGCGCCTACGTTTGCTGTCCCACCCGTGCCTCCCTCTCCTCCCACGCCTCCTGGGGATGACTTGTCTGGGGGTGAACCCATGCAGCTGGGGTTTGCTCGCCTGTCCGAGGGGGAGAGGGCACTCCGGAGACGCGAGGGCCGATGCATGTACTGTGGTCTCGGTGGGCATTTTCGGTTGGCATGCTCGAACCATCCGGGAAACGCTCGCACCTGAGATCCTGTCGGGGGCAGATCTTGGGTGGAGTCTCCTCGTCCCCGGTTTCCCGTGTTGACAAACCACTGATTGCTGTTGTCCTCTCCTGGGTCGGGGGCTCGGTGACGACCCAGGCGTTGGTGGACTCTGGTGCTGGTGGTTTGTTCATTGATAGTGTGTTCGCTGCCGCCAATTCCATTCCTCTGCAGCCTCGAGGTTCCCCACTGGCTCTTGAGGCGATAGACGGCAGACCCCTTCTGCCGCCACACGTGACTCATGAGACCCTTCCAGTGGGGATGGCCATTGGTGCCGTTCACAGAGAGTCGGTCTGTCTCCAGGTTATTTCGTCTCCACACTACTCGGTGGTCTTGGGGTACCCCTGGCTCCAGAAGCATAATCCGACTTTCGATTGGAGATCGGCCGAGATCCTCTCGTGGTCACCGCAGTGTGGGGCTAGTTGCATCCATGGGTCTGTCAAGGTTGCTGTGTACTTCCTCGGACTCTCTGTTGCCTCCTGAATACGAGGAGTACCGGGATGTATTCGATAAGGTGCGTGCGGTTGCCCTACCTCCGCACCGCCCATACGATTGTGCCATAGAGTTACAATCTGGTGCCGTTCCTCCTCGTGGCAAAGTCTATCCACTGTCGGTAGCGGAGAATGAGGCCATGGAGGAGTACGTGAGGGAGGCGCTTTCACGCGGACACATTCGCAAATCCTCGTCCCCGGCAGGGGCTGGATTTTTCTTTGTGAAAAAGAAGGGCGGTGAGTTGAGGCCTTGCATCGATTACAGGGGTCTCAATCGCATCACGATCAAGAACGCTTACCCGATACCCTTGATTTCCGAGCTGTTCGATCGCCTCAAAGGGGCCACGGTCTTTACCAAACTCGACCTGAGGGCGGCATATAACCTGGTAAGGATCAAGGCGGGCGATGAGTGGAAGACCGCGTTTAACACCAGGACCGGTCATTATGAATCCTTGGTTATGCCCTTTGGGTTGTGCAATGCGCCCGCAGTCTTCCAGGAATTCATCAACGATGTTTTCCGTGACCTGTTGCAGCAGTGTGTGGTGGTCTATTGGATGACATCTTGGTATATTCTGAATCCATGGAGGCCCACATTCTGGATGTCAGACGAGTGTTGCAACGGTTACGAGAGAACAAGCTGTTCGGTAAGCTTGAGAAATGCGAATTTCACCGATCCCAGGTAACCTTCTTAGGTTACATCATTTCCGCTGAGGGGTTCTCCATGGATCCTGAGAAGGTTTCGGCTGTCTTACAGTGGCCCCAGCCCAGTGGTCTTCGTGCCCTGCAGCGCTTTTTGGGCTTCGCCAATTATTATCGGAAGTTCATCAGGGACTTTTCCATGCTAGCCAAGCCTCTCACGGATCTGACCAGGAAGGGCAGTAATCCCCAGGTCTGGCCGCTCGAGGCCATCCGAGCTTTTGAGGCTCTAAAGTCCGCCTTTGTGTCGGCTCCGATTCTGTCGCATCCCAACCCTGGGTTGCCTTTTGTCCTCGAGGTGGACGCGTCTGAGACAGGAGTAGGCGCCCTTCTGTCTCAGCGTAGAACACCAGAGGGTCCTCTGCTTCCTTGTGGGTTTTACTCCCGGAAACTGTCTTCCGCGGAGTGCAACTATCAGATTGGTGACAGGGAGTTATTGGCCATCGTGCAGGCCCTTAAAGAATGGAGGCACTTGCTCGAGGGCTCGGTGGTTCCGGTTCTCATCCTGACGGACCACAAGAATCTGACCTACCTCTCTGAGGCCAAGAGATTGACACCACGTCAGGCCAGATGGGCTCTGTTCTTGTCACGTTTTAATTACGTGGTCTCCTACCTACCCGGTTCCAAGAACATCAGAGCAGATGCCTTATCACGGCAGTACTCCGAGCTGTCCGGGGAGGAGTCGATTCCGACTTCGGTCATACCTCCGAATCAGATCCTGGCCGCCATTCGCACCAGCCTGACCTCTCCCCTGGGTGAGCAGATTTTGGCGGCTCAATCTGGTGCTCCCTCTGGGAGACCCAACGGCAGATGTTTTGTGCCTGAGGAGTTGCGCACTCGGTTGTTGCGAACCTACCATAACTCCAAGGCCGCTGGGCATCCTGGAAAGAATCAGCTGTCCTGGGCTGTTTCACGTCTGTTCTGGTGGCCTTCTCTACGTTCCGACATCGCCGCATATGTAGCGGCATGCTCCGTTTGTGCCCAGAGTAAGTCCCCTCGGCACCGTCCGTTGGGCCTTTTGCAACCCATAGCCACCGGGGAGCGTCCATGGTCACACCTGGGGATGGATTTCATTGTGGACCTCCCTGCATCCCGAGGCCATACGGTCATTCTCATGATTGTGGATCGGTTTTCCAAAATGTGCCACTGTGTTCCTCTCAAGAAGTTACCCTCTGCACAAGAGTTGGCCACGATTTTTGCCAGGGAGGTCTTCCGGTTGCACGGTTTGCCCAAGGAGATTGTGTCGGATCGGGGGAGTCAGTTTGTGTCCAGGTTCTGGCGCGCCTTTTGCTCCCAGTTGGGGATTCATCTCTCTTTCTCCTCGGCCTACCACCCTCAGTCCAATGGGGCCGCAGAACGATCCAATCAGGCCCTGGAGCAATTCCTTCGTTGCTATGTCTCCGATCACCAAGACAATTGGGTTGACCTCCTGCCTTGGGCTGAGTTTGCCAGGAACACGGCGGTGAACTCTTCCTCTGGGACGTCTCCCTTCATGGCCAATTATGGGTTCCAACCTGCCGTGTTACCGGAGGTATTCTCTCCCCAGGATATTCCGGCTGTGGAGGATCACCTTTCCGTCCTACGTGCTTCTTGGGTACAGATCCAGAGGTCCCTTGAGGTCTCTGCGCAGCGCCAGAGACTCCAGGCTGATCGCAGACGAGCGCCCGTTCCTTCCTACCAGGTCGGAGACCGCGTATGGTTGTCCACCCGCAACCTCAACCTTCGAGTGCCCACTCCCAAGCTGGCGCCTCGCTTTGTTGGTCCCTTCCGAGTGCTTCGCAGGGTAAACCCGGTAGCCTATGCCCTTGCGCTTCCTCCTGGCATGCGGATCTCCAACGTGTTTCATGTCTCCCTGTTGAAGCCACTGGTGTGTAATCGTTTCACTTCCTCGGTTCCTCGGCCTCGTCCGGTCCAAGTGGGCAATCGTGAGGAGTATGAGGTGAGCAATATCCTGGACTCACGCCTGGTCCGCGGTCGGGTGCAGTTTTTGGTCCATTGGCGTGGTTATGGTCCAGAGGAGCGTTCCTGGGTTCCCTCCGCAGATGTCCATGCTCCTGCCTTGCTCCGAGCCTTCCACGCACGCTTCCTCAGAAACCGTTCTTTACTCCGCGGAGGAGGGGCCCTTGAGGGGGAGGTACTGTCATGGTCTTACCTTCTTGCTGTTCTCCTTCATTTGACATGTGCTGGCGGCCATCTTGGTTTCTGGGTTTCTTGTAGCCTCCCACCCTGCGGCTTCTCCTTCCCACTGGGAGGAGCTGGATGCCTAGCTCATATATATAGGAGGTCTGTGGCTTCAGTTCCTTGCTTGGTCCTCCTGTGTTCACATGCTTTTAAGACTGCTGCTGCTTCTGGTTCCTGATCCTGGCTTCGTCTGACTACCCTGCTGGTTCCTGATCCAGGCTTCGTCTGACTACCCTGCTGGTTCCTGATCCAGGCTTCGTCTGACTACCCTTCTGGTTCCTGACCTCTGGCTTCGCAAGACCCTGCTTCGGTTTAGCCATCCGTTTGGACTTTTGCCTCACAGCTTGATTTTCAATAAAGCCTTCTTATTTCCACTTATCTCTTGTTGTACGTCTGGTTCATGGTTCCATGACATATATAGAGATATAGCAGAGCTGAGTGTGCTGGGAAAGCTGTCATATAGAGATATAGCAGTGCTGGGTGTGTTGTGGCAGCTGTCATGTGTATAGATGTACACTTAGCCAGATATCACAGAGTCTACAGTAGAAGTGTCATATTTTTTCAGTCTTATAGCTGTGTGGTTAAGAGCCTTGCCTCTGATACAGAAGGTCGTGGGTTCGAATACTAGCAGAAACTTTTCTGAAATACTGGCTAAATTTGATTACACAAACACTGACTCCATATCCAGCGTGGGACACAGGAAGAGGCTGCATCGCATCGCTGACATGGAGGTAAGTATAAGTGTTTTATTTTTATTTTTTATACCCGACTGTTACTGCCACATGGGGGGGGAGCGGGAGGCACTTGATACAGGCACATGGGGGAAGGGGGGGTTGGCACCTGATACTGGCACATGGGGGGGTGGCACTATGATACTGGCACATGGAGAGGAAGGAGAGAGGCACTTGATACTGGCACATTGGGAGAGGGGGAAGTGGCACTATGATACTGGCACATATGGGGGGTGTCAAGGAGAGAGGCACCTCATACTGGCACATTGGGGGCCAGGGGGGGAGATGGCACTATGATACTGGCACATGGGAAGGGGGGGAGAGAGGCGCTTGATACTGGCACTTTTGGGGGGAGACGGCACTATGATACTGGGACATGAGGGGGAGGAGAGAGGCACTTGATACTGGCACATGGGGGGGGGGTTGGCACCTGATACTGGCACATGGGGGGTGGCACTATGATACTGGCACATGGAGAGGAAGGAGAGAGGCACTTGATACTGGCACATTGGGAGGGGGGAGGTGGCACTATGATACTGGCACATATGGGGGGTGTCAAGGAGAGAGGCACCTCATACTGGCACATTGGGGGCCAGGGGGGGGGGGAGATGGCACTATGATACTGGCACATGGGAAGGGGGGGAAAGAGAGGCGCTTGATACTGGCACTTTTGGGGGGAGACGGCACTATGATACTGGGACATGAGGGGGAGGAGAGAGGCACTTGATACTGGCACATGGGGGGGTTTGGCACTTGATACTGGCACATGGGGGGTTGGCACTATGACACTGGCACATGGGGGAGGAGAGAGGCACATGTTACTGGCACTTTTGGGGGGAAGGGAGATGGCACTATGATACTGGTACATGGGGGGAGGAGAGAGGCACTGGATACTGGCACATGGGGGGTTTGGCACTTGATATTGGCACATGGGGGGTTTGGCACTCGATACTGGCACATGGGGGGGTTTGGCACTATGATACTGGCACATGGGGGTTGGGAAGGAGAGAGGCACTTAATACTGGCACATTGGGGGTGGGAGATGGCACTATGATACTGGCACATGGAGGGTGGGAAGGAGAGAGGCACTTAATACTGGCACATGGGGGGAGATGGCACTATGATACTGGCACATGGAGGGTGGGAAGGAGAGAGGCACTTAATACTGGCACATGGGGGGAGATGGCACTATGATACTGGCACATGGGGGGAGAGAGGCACTTGATACTGGCACTTTTGGGGGGGAGATGGCACTATGATACTGGGACATGGTGGGGGAGGAGAGAGGCCCTTAATACTGGCACATGGGGGGAGATGGCACTATGATACTGGCACATGGGGGGGTTTGGCACTCGATACTGGCACATGGGTGGGGTTTGGCAATATGATACTGGCACATTGGGGGGGAGATGGCACTATGATACTGGCACATTGGGGGGGGGGGAGATAGCACTATGATACTGGGATATTGGGGGGGAGATAGCACTATGATACTGGGACATGTGTGGGGGAGGAGAGAGGCACTTGATACTGGCACATGATGGGGGCATCTATGGGGACACTTACTGGCACATTATTGGGGGGCATTACGGGGGACACTAGGCCGGCAGCCTATCAGAGGCAGGACACTGAGGGCATCTACTGGGGCACTATATATGGGGCATTTTATACTGGTACATTATGGGGGGCACTAGCAGGAAGGGGGGAGAGGAGCACTATGGGGGAACTTACCTGGGGCACTATATAGGGTTATTTTATACTGGGACATTATGGGGGCACTATGGGAACATTAGCTCAACTGGGGGCATTACAAGGGGGTATTTTTTGCACTGTCACATCAAAAGGAGAATTATTTCTACTGGGGGGCATAATGGTGGGCTTTATTACTCCCCCTATGGTATGACCCCCTAGTAGCAGCACCAGCCTCTCCCTGCTCTGCTATCCATCTGCCCCTTCTCCAAATCCTTATTATGAAATCTTTCTCATTAGGATAAAACACATCAGCTCCACCGAGCTCCCGGCCAAAGTGTGGAAGTGGCGTCCGAGATCCCCAAGGGCCAAGCCAAGTAATTGTAAGTTTTCATGTGAAATATGTTTGTTATACACATATAGCATACACTACGCCACACAATATACAGTATACCTCTACACTGTATAGTCTGTTCTATAAGCACCATTGTTTTGTGGCAAGAAAATAATCTGGAAGTGCCCCTCCCGAGACCAGGCTCTGACTGCTAGGGGGGGGGGGGGTCTGCTGAGCTAACGGATTCCCCCCTACGGCAGTAGCACCACCATAGCCCACATATATGGCTAAAAAATTATTGCTTCGGGAGGGGGGGGGGGACACACCATTTTCTACCGCACCGAGTGACACCAGACCTAGCAACGCCACTGCCCACATGCTTTTGGGAGACTTCAGATGTGTTTTTGCAAAATGTAGCCTGGCTTGGATGTTTTTCTTTGTAAGAAAAGGCTTTCGTCTTGCCACTCTACCCCATAGCCCAGACATATGAAGAATATGGGAGATTGTTGTCACATGTACCACACAGCCAGTACTTGCCAAATATTCCTGCAGCTCCTTTAATGTTGCTGTAGGCCTCTTGGTAGCCTCCCAGACCTGTTTTCTTCACGTCTTTTCGTCAATTTTGGAGGAACGTCCAGTTCTTGGTAATGTCACTGTTATGCCATATTTTCTCCACTTGATGATGACTGTCTTCACTGTGTTCCATAGTATATCTAATGCCTTGGAAATTCTTTTGTACCCTTCTCCTGACTGATACCTTTTAACAATGAGATCCCTCTGATGCTTTGGAAGCTCTCTGTGGACCATGGCTTTTGCTGTGAGATGCGACTAAGAAAATTTCAGAAAAGACCAACTTGAGCAGCTGAACTTTATTTGGGGTTAATCAGAGGCACTAATAATAGCAGGTGTATGCTGACTCCTATTTACCATGATTTTGAATGTGATTGCTTAATTCTGAACACAGCTACATCCCCACACTTAGTTTTTTTTTTTGTTTTCTTCCCTCCACCTAAAAGATTTACGTTTTTTTTCCAATTGAGTGGTACAGTTAAAGTTCTAAAATTATTTATCTTTGTCTCATTTTTTTTACAGCACAGAAACCTGACATTTTAACAGGGGTGTGTAGACTTTTTATATCCACTGTATCTTGGCATTAAGACCACCATCGATCCTGGTCAAGTATCCAACGCCTTTGGCTGTGAAACAACCCCATATCATCAGGCCTCCTCCACCAGAACTTGACAGTTCCTTCAATTTCTTGATATGTTAGCCCCCTTTTCCCTTGTTTCTTCCAGACCCATTTGCACCCATCAGAGCCCAGTCTATTAACATTCATCTCATCGCTCCAAATCACCCATTTCCAATCTTCTACTGTCCACTGTTCATACTTTTTTGAAAACTCAAGCGAACACTTCTTATAACGATATTGAAGTCGAGGTTTCTTCTTTTTCGGGCCACCATTCCAGACCTGTGTAATGTGCATTACTACACATTATACTCACAAAAAGTTAGGGATATTTGGCTTGTGGGTGAAACCTAAAATGCACACTATCCTTTACAGTTGAACTTAATCTGATCTGTTCAATGTTTCAGTACTTTCTGCACAACTTTGTGTTCTCTAACAAGGAGCTTAACGGCAAAATTTCCAACAGGTGTTTGGTCCATAAATCGCCCAATAAATTTCAAGGTTCAATTAGAATTGGTATTTAAATAGTCATCATCATGCTGTTCATATTTTGACATCATGAGACCAAGATGTCACCTAACAATTGATCAACAGCACCTCGCCATTGCGAGGCTTCAAGAAGGATGTTCTCAGACAGAAGTGGCCACTGAGCTTAGAGTGTCACAGAGTGTCATCAGCAGGTTACAAAACAGATACATAGAGACTGTAAGAGTCACAAAAAGGCATAAAAGTGGAGATACTTTGGCCACATCCCCCACTGATGACCTCTCCATTGTGAACAATGCCCTGCGAAACCGGATGATGAATGCCACACAACTCCATGCACATTTAAGGGAGGTAAGAGGAACCCAAGTGTCACATCAGACCATTCGAAACTGTTTACATCAGCATGGTCTGCGTGCTAGATGACCTGAAAGAGTACATGGCCACACCACCAGAGACATCATTATCTTACATGGACTAGGGAGTATCTACACTGGACAAGGGACCAGTGGGTATCAGTGCTGTTGATGATGGCTGCCAACGATGTTGGAGACGCCAAGGAGTGCGCTAGCATCAGCCAATGTTTGCCTTTGGTGATGGTAGTGGTGTTACAGTGTGGGCAGGTGTGACTAGTCAATACAGAACTGCCCTACACTTTGTGAATGGTACAGTGACAAGCCCATACTACTTGACAACATCATTATTAATCACCACTAAGTAATGGCTGCTGGAGACTGGGGTACCTCAAATGGAGTGGCCTGCACTTTCTCCAGACCTGAATCCCATTGGAAATCTATGGGATTAGCTGAGTCGCTTTGCAAAGGCTCGTAACTCTGAACCCCAGAACCTCAATGACCTGAAGGTGGGATGCCATGCCTTAGCAGACAATAAGTCAACTTGTGAACAGCATGATATGTCGTTGTCAAGCTGTAATTGATGGCTCAAGGCCACATGACAAGTTATTGAGACACTGACATTTTTTGTGGGCTTTTTTTTTTTTCAATAAATTGTTTGAGATGAGGAAATCACCATTGCATGCTTCTACTTAAAAGACCTACTTTCATGATATAATATCGCTGTAGCGTGAACTTTTTGCATTTTCCATAGATTTCACCCAAACTGCTAATATCCCTAACTTTTTTCAGTGGTCTGCTGCCGTACTGAGGTGGACGAGAAGGGGGCGTGTCTGAGCGTGGGACGCCACGACAGAAAACCTCCCGCAGACCTAACCGAGTGAATTCACACGGGAAACAGTGAGTAACATTAACTCAAGTGGAACCATACTGAACCGCTGTACGCAAGGCGGTATATGCACGGCGACATCAGACGTGCTGGACTAGTGACTTTCTCACCTCCAGTTTACTCAGAAATTGAGATCACTATAGGTGATGGATAATTGAACTCAGCTCACCTTTAAATACCTTTTCTCTACCCCATACGGTGGCACAAGATTTTATTTACATGCATTTAAGCTTATGTGAATTTTATGTGAATAATACCTGCGACTATTCCAAGCACAATATTCAATAAGCTCTGTGTAGCTCCGTCACGGACGACTGTGATCCAACAGCCTACCCAATTGGGGGGACACGGATGCAGCCCTCTGTGCGTAGCACTTCAGACCTCTGTGCCTTAAGAAAATTCCACTCGCTTGGCTAACACTGAGATATATGCTTTTTATTATATTTTTTATATATTTTATATGAATCTTACCTTGGTGCATCTAGTATATAGTGTTGATTGTTTAATAAATTTTTATTCAACTTCCACGTGTAATCCGATTGTTTTGAGTGCCGGTTCCATCCAGTCTATATCTTTTTTCAGTAGTGTATGTGTACAGTATGTAGTGAAACTGAGTAGACAGTATATAGCACTATTATATGTGAGCATACATGAGTTTTTATTTCTTTTCTCTGGATCAACTTGCAGGATAACACGCTGAACTGGATGGACAGATATCTTTCAGTAGTGTTGAGCGAGCATGCTCGGCTGAACTGCTGTTCGGCTCGAGCATCGCTATGTTCAGCACATCGGAGTGCTCGGCCGAATACTGCGGGTGCTCGAGTACAATTTATTACAATGAAAGTCAATGGGAGACCCGAGCATCAAACCAGGCACCCCCTGCTCTGAAGAAGAGAGGTTGTCTGGTTCACAAATAAAGGTTCAAATTTGATGGAAACCCTATCAAAATGGTTTGGAACCAGCATTAAGATGATGGCTGGATGTATCTTGGACCGGCGCAGATAAAATGTGTTTAGCACTCTCATCCTGGAGTGCTTTGCGTTTACTGCCATCATCATCCCGAAGTCTTTATTCTGTGTCAGATTTGCCCAGTGTTTTACTATTTACGGTAATACATAAATGTACATTTTGTTTTCTCAGCCCAAGTGCATGCCCTTACTGTTGTCCCCATGTGATGTCAATTTATGTTTATATCTTCAATAAAAAAAACATTGAAACATAACATTCATAGTGCAGTCACAGTATAGGCTATTAATTGATGTCACAGCACAGGGCTAATGAAAACAATGATGTTACATTACAGTACAGATGTAATAATCAGTGAAGTCACATTATGGGGCTAATAAACACTGTACAAGGTTAACAACAAACTAAAGTCACAATACAGAAGTGATGCGTGAAAATCACAGCTCATGTGCACAGCCCCATAGAAATGAATGGGTCCAGATTCAGTGCGGGTGCAATGCATTCACCTCCCGCATTGCACCCGCGCTGAAATCTCGCCGGTGTGAACTCAGCCTAAATTTCAGCCAACATGTTTGCAACTCTGCAGAGTGGGTGGTGAGACTCAGCAAGACGATGTAGTATACTGCACACCACCCACAACGTGTATGTCCTGACTTCATCCTGTCACTGTGGACTGAGAAGCTGCGACGTAGGTTTTCAAGTTGAACACTGCGCTGACGTGATCAGTGCTGCGCTTGGAATCTTGCAAAGGGAAGGGTTTGGGCTACTGCTGCACTCACCAGACCATAGGTGCAATGGGTAGGACCATGACCGTTGGAGACAGGGAGCCATTAAAAAAGAATGAGTGAGGCTACTGAAAAGAAAAACCTGGAGGTGTGTTAACACTACAATGGTAAATTGCAGAACCAGATCCAGGCAACTACTGTCCAGGCGAATAACATGGTGGGAGACATCAAACGAGGCATACAATGCCTTGCAAAAGTATTCTACCCCTCTGTCTTGTTGTTTTCACTTTACTACCGGAATTAATGGAATGGACCTGACAAATTGTTACAATGGAAAGAATATGCAAAAAAAAAAGTATGAAGAGTGTATGAACCCCCTAAAAAAGGTCTGGTTCAACCAATCAACTTCAAAAGTCACAATTAGGCTCCCTGTGTGCACCCAAAGTTTCACATGATCTTTAAAATGATGTGAAGGGATTTAATTTTGACCTCAGATTTTATTAAAAATTTATTTAGAAAGATAATAAATCTGGCTACTCATAAAATTATCCCTTTCATTTTAATCCCATATGAACGAAAACCAGTAACAAACCCTCGCAAGGACATGGATTCATGATGACAACGCTGACAAGAACAGAGGTATTGAAGCCACAGAGGCTGCCAAACGTAATTTATGGTGCAATGCTGTGCCCTCCAGTTTGCAGAAACTCCTGTCCTATTTCCTTCACTATCATCAAAACGACATAAGGTAACTAAAAAGCTAAGATTCAGTACTATTGGCGACATTTGTCCCAAGCTAAGAAAAACATCAGAGAACATTTCCTAACTATAAATAAAAGGATTTCATTTTGTTTTTTTCTCAAGGATACTGCGATATAAATGGAAAGGAAAATGTAGTGTGACATTTGCTGAGAAAATATTACTGTAATATTACCTAAATATGTAACGGTATCCATATATGGTGAAATACCGCATTTTAATTTGGTAGATTGTGCTGGTATGATTGAGCACTTACAGGTGCATCTCAAAAAATTAGAATATCATAGAAAAGTTAATTTCCGTAATTCAATTCAATTGGTTGGAGGACACTGGTCCAGCCACCACCAAGTGGTCTCCCCATAGAATTGGAATGGGAGCGCACCGCACATGACCGACCACTGCTCCCATTTGCTTCTATGGGCCTGACGGAAGTAGCAGAGCAAGCACTCAGCAATTTGCGCCAGCCCCATAGAAAATGAATGGCGGGTGGATGTGTATGCGTAGTGCGCCCTCCACCACTTTCTGGGCTCCATTCTCAATATAAGTGCAGTTCCAGTGGTGGGACCCACACCTATAAAACAATGGGGGCATATCCTAGCAATATGCCCCCTTTGTCTGAGAGGAGACAACCCCTCTAGTATAATGACTGTGGCAATGAGAGAAAGGAATCTCAAAATACTGTATAAACGCATCTTATATTGCTTATCAATGGTACTTCTGAGGCTTCCGAAAAGTACGCCACCTTATTTTTGAACACAACTTCAACTGACTTTTTCTGAATCATGATTCCTGATACCCTGTACCAAAAATACAGGCGTCCTCTATATGGGTTAACGTACTTTGGCCATCCAGCTGTTGCAAAACTACAACTCCCAAAATGCCCTGCTGTAGGCTGATAGCTGTTCAGGCATGCTGGGAGTTGTAGTTTTGCAACAGCTGGAGGGCCGCAGGTTGAGCATGCCTGGCCTACAGGTATCAGCCTACAGCAGGGCATTGTGGGAGTTGTAGTTCTACAACAGGTGGAGGCCGCAGTTTGAGGATGCCTGAGCTATATGTTTTGTAATGTGTATTGTACATCAGTGTTGTATATATGGCATTTTACATTGTCCCTGATGAACCGTTGCCTAATGTGAAAACACATTGGACTTTTGGAGTAGGATACTCAAAAACTCTGCAGTTACTGTAAGTACCCACCCAATCACTATATTACTTGTAATAATTGTGGTTTGTATATTAAATGCTTGCTTTGACGACTGACTAGTGGGGTCTCTGTGTGTTTATCCACTAGGCCAAGCATGGCCAACCTGCGGCTCTCCAGCTGTTGCAAAACTACAACTCCCACCATGCCCTGCTGTAGGCTGCTAGCTGTAGGCTGTCTGGGCATGCTGGGAGTTGTAGTTTTGCAACAGCTGGAGAGCCTGGGGTTGGCCATCCCTGCACTAGGCAAAGCCTCCTACTCTAGGGATTTCTTTCTTGTAATTGTCATCATTACATCAAGAACTATATGCAGTTTACTCCCTTTGGAGATTAGTGACCGTGATCAGTGCAGAATGCTTTAGGCCTTTTCTTTATCCATGGGGACACAGAATACTGGATACTGAATATCGGGTTCAAAGGGGTATTCTCATCTTATAAAGTGATGATATATTGTTAGGTATGCCATAAGTGCAGGCCTCTTTCTAAATTAGGCACATCCTCTGCCAGGCCATGCGCCTAAACTGAAATCTACTCCAGCCCCTGAATGGAGTAGATTTCAGTCTTCATTTACACCAGGAATGTGCTGGGGCTGGTGGCCAGGCCTCCGCCATTCCCACGTGTCGTGGACAGAGTAAAAACGCAGAATGAGCCTAAATTTAAAACACTCAGGCATTCAAATATTGCACAATGAGGACGTGCAACTTTTTTAATGCCAAGCACTGGCATAAGGAGCAATGGTAAATGACCCCCAATGACTTTTGGAACACATCTATAAACATTCAACATAGAATATGATTAAAACACATTTTACATTTCAAACAGGTACATAGCAGCAGTTCAAAGTTATTATTCACAAAAAACCCTGTCAAATGATGGGGGGAGAAATAGGTCACAGGAGGCTTGACAAAGCGCAACACAGCGCGAAACAGCTGTAGCCTATCCATTCACCTGTGTTCTGTCCGCGTCCACGATGTGCATTAAGAAATAAACTGCAAACAGCAACTTTGTGACCAGTGGTGAGTACCGGTGCTTTCTTTCTCATGCTATTATCATTATCACTGTATCACCGATAGAGCACCACCGTGAAGGTTCGGGATCCTAGTGTTTAAAGCGCTTCAGTGACTATATAGGCACATGTAGCAGTGCCGGTTGTGTTATTTTTCTCATTCCTTATGTCAAATGTTTGTCTTCAGTTGAACATCTTAGGGTAGATGCACACGTTCAGGATTTATGTGAGGACAATCCACACTGCAGGTGTGCAGATTTTACTGTCCCCAGGAAATATAAAATAAATTGACATGCTGCGGATTTTAGAATCAGCACAGAACAAATCTGCATCGTGTGCATGAGAATTTAAAATTCTTATAGAATATAATGTATGTGACCTACATGCAATCCTGATCGTGTGCATTTACCCTTAA
Organism: Bufo gargarizans; assembly: GCF_014858855.1. Taxonomy (NCBI): domain Eukaryota; kingdom Metazoa; phylum Chordata; class Amphibia; order Anura; family Bufonidae; genus Bufo; species Bufo gargarizans. The sequence goes on from NC_058086.1 coordinate 159,865,671, forward strand.
AATCTATGAGATGGAATTACTGAGAGCCAAAAGGTTTTAATTTCAAACTTGAAATTTCCTAAAGGGGTTATCCCAAGAAATGTACTACTAAGCAAAGAGGGCATTTAAATGAAGTATTATTATATGCAAGCAATAAAAATCCTGTTCACTTTTTTACGTACATTACATTTCACTCTGTTAGCGCTCCATGCTCTTTATCCTTCTGGTTCACCTTCTCCTGCATCCAGTGGAGGACTAACATGCTCAGAAGCTTTTCTCCTCAGTACTGGCATTGTGATCTCATATTGAAGCAGATGATGTGGCCCAGACATCTTTGTACTATATAGGCATTGTAAAATTACTACCACCACCACCACCATCCTGAGCTGCTCTTAATGGGTGTACCAGCCTTCTATGCAGGGCAATATACGCAGCTATGTATAATATACTAACATAGGCAATGTAATATTTTTAGTAGAATATTACAGGCCTAGCACCACCACCAGTCTAAGCTGCTTGTCATTGGGAGTACAATTGGTTTTGTGACATTCATTTCATAAAGTGAATTGCAAAAACTGGAAATTTTTTAAAATCTCAGTTAATAAAAAAAAAGGTTATACTTTTGCTTTTATCCTTCTAACAAAAAAAAACTATGCAGTGACAAAATATAGAGATAGCTATCTCATATGTACAGCACTATGGAATGAATGGCGCTTTCATAATAAATAATAATAATATATGCCAGCACATTATACATGTGAAGAATGCAATTTAGTCACAATTCTTCAGTTGACAAAAGTAGTCTGTGGCTCACTGGTAATAGTTTCTGCCTCCCATTCAGTGCGTCTCGGGTTTGAGACCTTATGGACACAATCTCAACGTCAAGACAGAATAAAAATATATACAGTTGTATCTCCAAGCACTGCCAGAATGCTGAAGGGCCTGTCCCACCCCATTATTGTCAGAGTGCAAACCCCACAAAAGATTGCTAAGGCTCAGGTAGGACTCCTTGTCTCAATACACTCTTAGTATTCCTTAATTTTCTATACGCAACACAAGTTTTGGCATGGATCAGTCATATTGGTGGCAGGGAGCATTACCAAGTAAATCTTACCTGAAGACATGGCTGAAGCCAGTGACGTTTGTTCAGGTTTTCGAGTAAGCAGCTCCCGTTTTTGCCACTCAACCACTAGAAGGAACAGCACACTGCTCACCGAGTACTGTGCATGGGAAGACACATGCTGTAATAAAGTGCCTCTGTCTTCTCTTGTAGATGGCTGGTGGCCGTTTGATGGTAGCACACAATATAATATAGCACAGGCTTAAAAACCACAACCTTTATGTTCAAAAGGTTAACATCCTTTGGAAGTCAAAACCATATATATCCATGAGGTCAACAACAACTTTTTGAATTATTCACTTTGCTGGTTTATTGTTTGACTATTTAACGTCTGAGATTTTCAGAAATTTGTGACTGTCCCAAGCAGGAATCCATGCGCTTTCCTCCAAAACAACCCATTCAACAACAAATCAGCCATGTGTGAATATACCCTAAATCACTGTTCCCCAAGATTCAGCTCTTGAAAAGATAAAACTCTCTTCATGCTCTAACAGCATTTAACAAGGCTTGATGGAAGTTATTTAATTTTTTCCAACAGGTTGGAGTTTACTGACCTATATGTTCATTTGTGGTCGGATCGGCTATCAGAAAGGTGAACCTAACCTATCTACAACAAGCAGTAGAGATATGCCATAATTGCTGTGGTAGGACAGCCCAAAGGGGGCCACCCTAATGAGAAGTGACTCTAAGAAGGTGTGGGTGGGTGAAATCAGCTGAATCAGCGTTAGCCTGGGCCCACAGGTGCCTGTAAATAGCCTAGTAATCAGCCAGCCTGGGCCCACAGGTGCGTATAATTAGCCTTGTAATCAGCCTCCCCTCCCACAAATGCAGCAATACATTGCTTAATACTTGTGGTCGGATCGGCTATCAGAAAGGTGAACCTAACCTTATCTACAACAAGCAGTAGTTATGCCATAACTGCTGTGGTAGGGCAGCCTAAAGGGGCCAAAAAGAGCAGACCTTAGTTTAGAGTAATATATACATACCGTTACGACACCAGATTTTGAACGGAAAAGATCTTTCACGATAAGGGTGCGGAATATACAGTATATATCAGTGACTTCCATCTACCTTACCTTTTTGTTATGTGCACCACCACATCGTTCTTGGAGATGGTAAATGCTGATGCGATTGAAAGAGTGGCCAGTAACCAGGAACGATTTACTCCTATGTTGACTAACATATGACCCTATAACGAGAAGGTCTGAATCCTGAGAGCTGCAGACTGAAACAAACAATGGTGAAACTGTTGGAAGGCCTAGATCAGGCATGTCTAAACTGCGGCCCTCCAGCTGTTCCAAAACTACAACTCCCAGCATGCCTGGATAGCTTACAGCTATTAGAGCATGCTGGGAGTTGTAGTTTTGCAACAGCTGGAGGGCCACAGTTTGGACATGCCTGGCCTAGATGAACTCCAACCATCCGCCAAAGGCCCTGATCAGGCACCAACTGTTCCTGGTGGCAAAATACTTACCTCTACTTATTCCCCAGGCCACACTTTCTATTAAGGGCCCAAAAGTTAGAACATGGCGTCTTCCATCTTACTGTAGTAGTAAATTAAGTGAAATGTGTAAACTCACCAGGCCTGGGGAACCATACACAGGAATACATGGCTGTTTCGATTAACGAGCTAATGTTGCCTGTAATAAGGACAGAACGTACACATAATACCTGCAGTTGTGACAGAAAATAAGCTTAAGGTCGTGATAAACTATGTATGCTGCGCCTATAGTGGTGATAGGACTTGTGTCTGAAGACATGACAGACTTCGTAAACTGCGCCTTAATACTATTCCTCCTACTGGAAGACGGCCAATACCCAAGACTTAGGACGGACACCAACACCCTCGGCCCAAGTTTGTAGATGAAGTAAGCATGCCTGGGAGAAGATAATGTCCGCAAAGGCAGGCTTGGGATGACTGTTTATAAACAAAACAATAAAAACCCAACAACTCAGAAAATAAAAGTCAGGTAAAACAATAACGTGAGTGAGACTCTAATGGCACGCATGAGCCAACACAAGTATTGTATTGTGAGCCACAGATGACCGAGCAATGGAAGCGGGTCCGAAGGCAGAAAAAGACATGGAACTTACTTGTTGTGGGACCACGCAGCCGGCCTCGAATGGCGGAGTTATGTGCGTAAAATTTAAACGGAGAAGCCATACGTGAGAGACTCTAATGGCGGAGTCATATGTAACACTAAAAGGGAGAAGCCATACATGAGAGACTCTAATGGCGGAGTCATATGTAACACTAAAAGGTAGAAGCCATACGTGAGAGACTCTAATGGCGGGGTCATATGTAACACTAAAAGGGAGAAGTCATGCGTGTGAGACTAATGGCGGATTTATAAAAAAAAAAATATATATATTTTCTTTTTTTTTTTTTAAACCACTTATGCAGCTCCAGTATGACTTGAGAACTCACATAACCATGACCCTCTCCGACAATAAACCTAGGATGCTAACCAGCCTACAACCATATTGTACCCCTAACAAACAACATGAAGAACGGTCATCGGGCCCCCGAAGCCAAGACACTGACCTGGATGACCTTACAGTGACGATAAGTAATTAAAATGTGAGCCAGACCTAATGGAAAATGCATAGACATTAGAGATCCGAACCACTTGCATGAATGAAACATTAAATCAACCGCGAAATTGAAACAGTCGGGAGAAAAACAAGAGCCAGAGGCATTGCAGATCGCTAAGAAAAGACCCTTTGTCGTGACAAACGAATGAACAACTGTGAAAACATAGTAGGAACTTACTCCTATTGGCCCACTGACCGCTAGGGAGCTATTTGGTTAACTGGGGCGGGAGATCAATCTGAGTGACTGCGAACCAGAAGTAAAGGAGACCAGTCTGAGTGAATGCAAACCAGGACTAAAGAACACCACCCAAAAATTTTATTTTTTTATTATTATTTTTTCCCCCCTCCCCCCAAGTAAACAGAAAAGGTAGGCCTAAGGACTGTAACAAACCACTGGGGAAAGAACCGTAAGCAGCTCTGTTTATCGGAAGAGCGGTATGCTGATAGCCCTAGTAAGAATACTGAGTAACCATTATGTAGCAATGAAAAGAAATGCAGATTTAAGTGGAAGCAGAGTATAACACATGATGCAAGAACAAGTGGGTAAATGCAGCTCTGGATGTGAGTGGTGCCTAAAAACATGGTATGGGCACAGCTCTGAGTATGAGAAGCATGGTATAAAGCAGCCGTATGAATGCAATCTGAAAGTGAGCAGAGTATTAATGTAACGTGTAGTGGACGTATGACCGCAGCTCTAGTAGTGAATGGTGTATAGGACAAAATGTGAACGCAGACACACGGACGTAGCTTTGAAGGTAACCAAGTCCGATGCTACCGTGAATGCCAGCACTCGCCTGGCACCTTCTGCCATTGCCCAGGCGCAAACGAACCTCCACATGATGCTGCAGGATTCCCCCCCCCCCCCCCATTAATCCATGACCCTTCCAAAAACACAGCGTGCGTAGCTTGGAGACACGCGTCCCGTATGTAACAGATATCAGAACATGCGACCATACCTATTCTATGTTAATGTACGTTTTTTTTTTTGTTTGTTTTTTTATCGACCATTGGTTCAATGGTCGATAAAAAAAACAACCATCACTTAAACCCAGCACGCGTGCTTGAGCCAACTGCAGACACGCGCCCCGCATGTAAACCAGGTATCAGAAAACATACATACAACCATGCCCACTCTAAGCACCGGCTACCCCAATGACTGTATGCAATGGCCCCACCAGGCCTCTGAATAGCCAGGCAAAAAATACAAACAACCATGGTTCGACCATTAGCGCCCAAACTCTGCTTCATCCCAGAGCACTACACGTCGCGGACCGCAGCGTTGGTCCCGTGCAAACAACTCTGATCCTACCACGAATACAAGTAGTACCAGAAAGTAAGCTTTGTCTACTTATTCGCACACTTTGCTCAGTTTAGCTACGTCCAATAAACATGCATGTTGGATGTGTAAAAGGATAGCTCTTAAATCATGGATATTTACCACTCTGAAGTACCGTAAAAAAAAAAAAAAAAAACATTTTTTTGAAGTTTCAACAAAAAATGAAAATCAAAAAAACCTTTCCATCATATAAAAAAATATATATAACATTGGTATTGCTGCATGGTTTAGAAGTCCAAATTGTCCCCGATTTTTTCCAATATAGTGATCACTGCCAGAATTAGTTGCTCACCCCCCTCATAAAAACTGATAGTCATATGTACCCTAAAATGGTACCAATAAAAATAAAAAATAAAATTGTGTTTCCTACTACAAAACAAGCAGTCACACTGCCCTAAAAGAAAAAAAATACATTTTTTTTTTTTAAAAGGAGTAAAACAAAACTTTACAGATTTGTCATAATTATGGCATAATTTTACAGACACTCAGAATAAAAGTTAACTCGTCACTTTTACAGCATAGTGAATGCTGTAAAAATAAACCCCAAAAGACAATGGCAGAATTACAGTTAATGATTTTAAAATCCTTCTGAGGGGGTCTGTGAAAGAAGAAGAAAAAAAAAAAAGAAGTGCCACTGACCAATGCTATTAAAACACCAAATAAAAATAATGCGTTTGTGGACTTTTCACCGTTTTTACTTTAGACTCTAAAAATCTAGGTACAGTGTTTTATACAGTTAATAGAACCTGCAAAGAAGCCAAAAGAAACTCATGTGTGACAGGACCTGGAATCACTTTTATATGTTTATGGTACATACATGCTATAGGTTATGAACACAACTGCATAAATTAATCTGTGTAATGCAAGCTAATAATAAGTTGGATAAAGAGTGAAAAAAACATTTTAATGTTGCATGATGAATCACAAGAACATGATCAAAAATAAAAAGCGCTGTACAAGAAAAAAAAAAGAATAAAAAGTAAGGAAGAGATATCGCATGATCACGGTTATAAAACAAAATGACAAGACACTGCATTTTTAATCTTCCATATAGTAAAAAGAAAGTTTGAATCTCAATTTGCAGAGCAAAAGGAAAAAAAAAAAAAAAGGGCAGGGACAGAAAAAGCCCAAATCAGAGAAGAGCTACATTCAGTTTCCAAACGATTCTAAAATATTAACTATAGAAAATGTGCACTGGTAACTTGCGCACCAGTCTCAGAACTGCTCAGCAGGAATCATTCATTCAGTATTGATAAGACCAACACACATCAGTGATCTCTGTATTAGCTACAACATTGTAGTACTAGGAAGGACACCCCCAATTCCTTGAAAGTCTGGTAAATGCCAACACAATGACATCTTGTTTTTCTGCAGAATTCATACTGTGAAACTCCCGTTCCATCAAGAATGCTCTATACCAGGGATGGTCAACCTGAAGCTCTCCAGCTGTTGCAAAACTACAACTACCAGCATGCCCACACTGCCTAAAAGCAGGGCATGGTGGGAGTTTTACAACAGCTGGAGAGCTGCAGGTTGGCCATCCCTGCTCTATAGGACTGAGATCTGGGACTGCAGACCACAGTCATCTTCTAATGCCAATACCATGTGGCTGGTATGGGTATACTTTGGTCATAAAGGGATGTGCATGGTTAGCATCAATGCTTTGGTAGGTTGTGGTATTTAAAATAATGTCCGGTTGGTATTAAGAGGCCTAATGTGTGCTGTGTAATGAACGTTTCCCATACCATTACACTGCCACCACCAACCTGGAACGTCTGGTGGGCACAAAGCAGCATACGGCTAAAGGAGTCATCTGGTTTATGCAGACCTAAATTCGTTTTGACTCTTGATACTTCTTGGACATTTAGTCTCTGTCTCTGTATTCTCCGCTTCCAGTATAAAAGAGTGTAACCCAGTGTGATTTTCCACTGCCGTACGCTATCCACCTCCATACGATTTTGACGTGATGAAAATTCATGGTACCACTGTTGTACTGTATGGTTAATTGCCCGTCCGTTGTCTTCATCAGCCTGGAGCGTGCTGGCCTTTGTACCTTCCTCACAGTTCTTCCTTTTGTACATCAAAAGATCATGTCCTTGTCCTGGTGTGCAGACAGAACCTTTTTAGTACTTTTTGTTCAGGAAAGAGGAGGGAAGGGCAACAATGAATACACAGAAGTAGTTCAGATGCAACAAAAAAGCCGAGCACACCAATCATACAAATATTAACTAAACTACATTTTAAAGCCTCATTCATATGTCAGTATCTCCAGGGGCGTAGCTATAGGGGGTGCAGAGGTAGCAGTCGCTACCGGGCCCAGGAGCCTGAGGGGCCCAAAGACCCTTGTGCCACATAAGACACTGGCATTATAGAAAGTGCATGCTGGTAAATTTACACCTCTGCCAGTAGGGAAGGGGTTAGGTAAAGAATTTGGCATGAGGGGGCGGCCTTTCAATGTTTGCCTCAGGCAGCAGGAAGGCTACGTGCTCCCCTGCCCCTTGCCAACAAGCACGGAGGAAAGGGGGCCCATGCTGAACTCTTGCACTAGGGCCCATGAGCTTTTAGCTATGCCCCTGAATCTTGTTCAGCAATTTCCATCAGTGATTTTTAGCCAAAACCAGGATTGGAGCCTCCACTGAGATGAGGTATAAGGGAAAGATCTGTACCTGTCCTGTGTTCAGAGCCGCAACCTGGTTTTGTCTGAAAATAACTGAGGGAAATCACTGACCGAACACAGACGTGTGAATGAGGCATAAATATGTATTCCCATCAGTAGGATATGCCAGCGATGTCAGATAGGAGCAGGTCCCAGAGGTGGGACCCACACCTATCTGCAGAATGGGACCCCCAAAGTGAATAGAGAGCAGCCGCACATGCATGGTCACTCTGTTCACCACTGGTTCGGCTATTTCTGGCAGTCCTATAGAGGTGAATGGATGTGCGATGGGTGCTCTCCTTCCTATTCTGGAGATAGGAGCAAGTCCAAAAGGTAGGACTCACACTGATGGCATACGACAGCAATGTCTGAGATGCGAATACCCCTTTAAAACATATGAATGATTGGTAGTTTTCTAGTGATGTTAGCACCTCATTCATTTAGTGTTGGTAAGGCAGCCAATACACGCTCCTAACATTTCCCAGAATCCATAAAGGTGACATTTAGAACACTTGAGGTCTTCTAGGTACAATATAAGAGCAAAATAACCATTTACATGACATAAAATCATGAAAGTACTTTCTCTGAGTAACCTAGTATATTGCGGATAAAGGCATGTGAATGACAAAATTCCATCCTCACGACACATTTATTTCATTATTTCTGTAGGCCCTTAGCACGAGCATAGTGTTACACGGTTTCATACACAATCACATCCAAAACGAGTTCTAAAATTTCAATTGTAAACATTCTCATATGTTGAAATATCAAACGGTTTGCTAAAATGCTCAAGTGCGGAGCGAAACTGAAAAAACAAAAAAAAAAACAACAAAAAAAAACTGTGGTGAGAAAAACTACTCGTACAGAAATTGGTTTAATAAAATACTAGGGATGGGAAATGACGTAAGAGAACATTAAAAAGAGAAATGAATAGGTGACTTATCACTATTTAAAAAAAAAAAATTTTTTTTTTTTATATATATACTGAAATTCTACATTAAAAAGAAATGTCATCGGGTAAATACATCTTTGTTGACAAAGTAGGAGGTAGCATGGATGCACCAGTTAGTGAGAAACGCAACTGAAATAAAGAGTTTTTTTTCCTTACAACAAATAATTTCCAGTCCTATTTACACTTTGCAGAAATATCAGTAAAACAATTCACCCTCCACTTTTTTTTTTTTTAGTACAAAAGCATCGTGTAATAAAAACGAAAAAAAAAAACAAAACAAAAAACATACATTATCTGTACAGAAACGTACTGAGTGCCCTAAGTTGAATGGAACAGTCTTCAGAACTCTGCAGATTATGGTAATACTTAATGCCCTAGATGAACCGATACAACATCAGGAATTGTCCGTGATCTTGTAGAAAATGCACCGTATAAATATAATTTTCATATCAGTGATTTCATGACTATGGACTCGTGTTTCTAAGCTTTTCTAACAAGTGGGGGGAAAAAAGGCATCTATGCAAGGATTACGTTGTGCTTCGTCCAAGAAGCAAAGTGTAAAGATAGTGAAGTCTGCAGGAGCTCGCGCTAACGTTACGGCACATCAGCATTTTTGTTTGTCCTTTGTATTATAAACAGGTATAACAATGTGGTCTTTAAAAAGGAGAGAGGGTGAAAAAAAAAAAGTTAAAAGGAAGGGGGAAAAAAATTCAAAAAAACAAGAGAAAATAGTCTAATATACATCCAAATAACCATTTTGATTTGCATGGCATCTGCTCTTAGGAAGCCGCCTCTGTCATTATTAAGGAGAAGTTTGTTTCACTGATTGAAGGGGTCTTCTTTAGTAAAGGTTCCACTTCAACCATGCCTGCTCCTGTCCGTGGAAGATTTGCATTGACAATGTGGCGTTGCAAGTGCTTTATCCAATCTTCTTGTACAGACAAAGGTCCTCGAAAGACAAGCCCACAAAACCTGTTTAAAAGAAGAAGAAAAATTAAAGTTTTACAAAAAAAAAAGTTAATAAATTAATTAAAAAGGGTTGGCAAAGGATAAGTCGCCGATGCCCAATTGGCAGGGGACCGATCGCTGTAGCTCCAGATGGTCGTTAAAACAAAAGGGCATAAATGGTCAGTCAAAGATCCCGCCGATCAAATAATTATCCCCTACCCTGCGAATAGGGGATAACTTGATATCACCAGAATACCCCTCTAAAGGTACTGCAAGTGTTGGGGGTGCATTATAGAGATGTCAGGTTCCCTTTAAACATGTTGTAGGCGTACAATGCTGATAATTTCAAAGTGTAATGAGTAAAATATGAAATATTCCCGAGCAGTAGTAGTCATTATAGATTTTAGCACAGTCTGCAAACAATGCAACAAGATTGAGGTTACTAATATGAGAATAATGTAATTTATTATTTATTTGCGGTAATAAATTTAGGTCACTTACATTATAATAAAAAACCAAAAGCCTAAAACAAACCTGCATCTCAAGATATAAACTTCCTCAGTGGTGTGTGGCAATGGCAATACTTTCTTCTTACTCCCAGATCGCGATCTTGACTTTTTTTGCTTGCAATCTAATACTAATGTACAAAGGAAAACAAATTACCATACACACCACTGTATAAAACAAGCACAGTATCTGGATCAGAGGATGAGCTGCAAACATTGCTCAGAGTGGACAGGAAAACGGCATTGAACAGGAAACAAACATCTACGACCGTATTTTTGGTCCGCATTTTTTGCGAATCAGATGCTGACTTGTTGATTTCAATAGAGCCTCAAAAGATGCGGACAGCACACTGCGTGTGGTCCGTATCTGTATTTCCGATCTGCTGACTCGCAAAAAAGATAGAACATGTCCTATTCTTTTCCATTTTGCAGACAATAGGCATATCTAACAAAGCGGAACGTGCGGGGATGCACACAACCGGTATCAGCGATTTAAAGACTGCAAAATGGATACGTTTATGTGAATGGGCTCTAAAAATTAAGGACATTCCAATACATAGGTGCTCTGTACCCAGCGTTTTCACAGTCAAAGCAATGGCAGTCTATATGGTATGTGTGCTGTCCAGGCTCAGCACCCAGGCCTTTAATCGTCTGAATATGTAGAAAGGGGCCAAAACCCTTAATACATTATGAAACAGAGGGCTGACTTATAATAATGGGAAATCGTGGGTATGCAAAGATCATGGCCGTATGGTATGCTAAAAGAAAAAAACGGCCTCCTCTGGAGAGACGTACCTGTTCCAGTCAAAAGCCCAGCGCTCTTCTTCCTTGAATAAGCTCTCATATGGTTAGACAGGCTAACGCCACTAGAAAATGTAGTATTGCAATTCACACACGTCTTGTGCTTCGCAGACATACCTAATAGAAAGAAAGAACGAACATGAAAACTACACATCTGGCCTGAAAGAACATTGATTCCAACTAATGGATTGGGAGGTAGACGCGATATTAGTGTTGGCCCTTACATGAGCTTAAAGCCGCAGAAGGTGCGACTACATAAGCCATTCATATTCACATATTTTAAGCAATGCGATCTTGCCAGTAAATAGTACACAGGCGTCTCGATATTCATGAACAGAATTAAAAGTCTAGTTGACAAAGTGGTAATTAAAGTGTTTTTTACCCACAAGACTGTAAAAAGGCGCAGCACTAAATTAGGTTGCTGATGAAGACTGGGAGAAAAGGTGGTATAACACACCACCAAACAGCTGTTAGACAAAACACTTTATTCAGTGCCTTTTATGTTCATTACTCTGGATGCGCAACTAATAATGAAAGTTAATGATTTGAAGTTTCTTGCAAAATTCTTTGTGCTAAGCAAATGATCAACAAACTACCAACGTTTTCTTCTGCAATGAGCAAAGATGGCAAACTATGAAACAGACACAAGACTACTCAATGCACACACTTCGTATACGAACCTGTGAAGATAAATATTAACCACCTCCCGACCGCTGTACGCGTATATGCGTCCGGGAGGTGGTTGCTTTACTCCTCCTGGACGCATATACGCGTCTTCTCGCGAGACGCGAGATTTCCTGTGAACGCGCGCGCACAGGCGCGTGCGCTCACAGGAACGGAAGGTAAGCGAGTGGATCTCCAGCCTGCCAGCGGCGATCGCTCGCTAGCAGGCTGGAGATCCGAATTTTTTTAACCCCTAACAGGTATATTAGACGCTGTTTTCATAACAGCGTCTAATATACCTCCTACCTGGTCCTCTGGTGGTCCCTTTTGTTAGGATCGACCACCAGAGGTGGTCAGTACAGTCCCACCAAACACCACACTACACTACACTACACCCCCCCCCCCCCCGGTCACTTATTAACCCCTTATAAACCCCTGATCACCCATGATCACCCCATATAAACTCCCTGATCACCCCCCTGTCATTGATCACCGCCCTGTCATTGATCACCCCCGTCAGGCTCCGTTCAGACGTCCGTATGATTTTTACGGATCCATGGATACATGGATCGGATCCGCAAAAAGCATACGGACGTCTGAATGGAGCCTTACAGGGGGGTGATCAATGACAGGCGGGTGATCACCCATATACACTCCCTGATCACCCCCTGTCATTGATCACCCCCCTGTAAGGCTCCATTTAGACGTCCGCATGATTTTTACGGATCCGATCCATGTATCCATGGATCCGTAAAAATCATGCGGACGTCTGAATGGAGCCTTACAGGGGGGGTGATCAGTGACAGGGGGGTGATCACCCTGATTACCCTGATCACCCCCTGTCATTGATAACCCCCCTGTAAGGCTCCATTCAGACGTCCGCATGCGTTCTGTGGATCCGATCCATGTATCCATGGATCCGTAAAAAATCATGCGGATGTCTGAATGGAGCCTTACAGGGGGGGTGATCAGTGACAGGGGGGTGATCACCCTGATCACCCCCTGTCATTGATAACCCCCCTGTAAGGCTCCATTCAGACGTCCGCATGCGTTCTGTGGATCCGATCCATGTATCCATGGATCCGTAAAAAATCATGCGGATGTCTGAATGGAGCCTTACAGGGGGGGTGATCAGTGACAGGGGGGTGATCACCCTGATTACCCTGATCACCCCCTGTCATTGATCACCCCCCTGTAAGGCTCCATTCAGACGTCCACATGCGTTATGTGGATCCGATCCATGTATCCATGGATCCGTAAAAAATCATGCGGATGTCTGAATGGAGCCTTACAGGGGGGGTGATCAATGACAGGGGGGTGATCAGGGAGTCTATATGGGTGATCACCCCCCTGTCATTGATCACCCCCCCCTGGTAAGGCTCCATTCAGACATTTTTTTTGGCACAAGTTAGCGGAAATTTTTTGTTTGTTTTGTTTTACTTACAAAGTCTCATATTCCACTAACTTGTGTCAAAAAATAAAATCTCACATGAACTCACCATACCCCTCACGGAATCCAAATGCGTAAACATTTTTAGACATTTATATTCCAGACTTCTTCTCACGCTTTAGGGCCCCTAAAAAGCCAGGGCAGTATAAATACCCCACATGTGACCCCATTTCGGAAAGAAGACACCCCAAGGTATTCCGTGAGGGGCATATTGAGTCCATGAAAGATTGAAATTTTTGTCCTAAGTTAGCGGAAAGTGAGACTTTGTGAGAAAAAAAACAAAAACAAAAAAAAAAAATCAATATCCGCTAACTTATGCAAAAAAAAAAAAATTCTAGGAACTCGCCAGGCCCCTCATTGAATACCTTGGGGGGTCTTCTTTCCAAAGTGGGGTCACATGTGGGGTATTTATACTGCCCTGGCTTTTGAGGGGCCCGAAAGTGTGAGAAGAAGTCTGGGATCCAAATGTCTAAAAATGCCCTCCTAAAAGGAATTTGGGCCCCTTTGCGCATCTAGGCTGCAAAAAAGTGTGACACATCTGGTATCGCCGTACTCAGGAGAAGTTGGGGAATGTGTTTTGGGGTGTCATTTTACATATACCCATGCTGGGTGAGAAAAATATCTTGGTCAAATGCCAACTTTGTATAAAAAAAATGGGAAAAGTTGTCTTTTGCCAAGATATTTCTCTCACCCAGCATGGGTATATGTAAAATGACCCCCCAAAACACATTGCCCAACTTCTCCTGAGTACGGCGATACCACGTGTGACACTTTTTTGCAGCCAAGGTGGGCAAAGGGGCACATATTCCAAAGTGCACCTTTCGGATTTCGCAGGCCATTTTTTTTACACATTTTGATTGCAAGGTACTTCTTACACATTTGGGCCCCTAAATTGCCAGGGCAGTATAACTACGCCACATATGACCCCATTTTGGAAAGAAGACACCAAGGTATTCCGTGGGGGGCATGGCGAGTTCCTAGAATTTTTTATTTTTTGTCACAATTTAGCGGAAAATGATGATTTTTCATTTTTTTTCTTTTTTCCTTACAAAGTCTCATATTCCACTAACTTGCGACAAAAAATAAAAAATTCTAGGAACTCGCCATGCCCCTCACGGAATACCTTGGGGTGTCTTCTTTCCAAAATGGGGTCACTTGTGGGGTAGTTATACTGCCCTGGCAATTTAGGGGCCCAAATGTGTGAGAAGAACTTTGCAATCAAAATGTGTAAAAAATGCCCTGCAAAATCCGAAAGGTGCACTTTGGAATATGTGCCCCTTTGCCCACCTTGGCAGCAAAAAAGTGTGACACATCTGGTATCGCCGTACTCAGGAGAAGTTGGGGAATGTGTTTTGGGGTGTCATTTTACATATACCCATGCTGGATGAGAGAAATATCTTGGCAAAAGACAACTTTTCCCATTTTTTTATACAAAGTTGGCATTTGACCAAGATATTTTTCTCACCCAGCATGGGTATATGTAAAATGACACCCCAAAACACATTCCCCAACTTCTCCTGAGTACGGCGATACCAGATGTGTCACACTTTGTTGCTGCCAAGGTGGGCAAAGGGGCACATATTCCAAAGTGCACCTTTTGGATTTCACCGGTCATTTTTTACACATTTTGATTGCAAAGTTCTTCTCACACATTTGGGCCCCTAAATTGCCAGGGCAGTATAACTACCCCACAAGTGACCCCATTTTGGAAAGAAGACACCCCAAGGTATTCTGTGAGGGGCATGGTGAGTTCCTAGAATTTTTTATTTTTTGTCGCAAGTTAGTGGAATATGAGACTTTGTAAGAAAAAAATAAAAAATAAAATCATCATCATTTTCCGCTAACTTGTGACAAAAAATAAAAAGTTCTATGAACTCACTATGCCCATCAGCGAATACCTTAGGGTGTCTACTTTCCGAAATGGGGTCATTTGTGGGGTTTTTCTACTGTTTGGGCATTGTAGAACCTCAGGAAACATGACAGGTGCTCAGAAAGTCAGAGCTGTTTCAAAAAGCGGAAATTCACATTTTTGTACCATAGTTTGTAAATGCTATAACTTTTACCCAAACCATTTTTTTTTTTTGCCCAAACATTTTTTTTTTATCAAAGACATGTAGAACAATAAATTTGGCGAAAAATTTATATATGGATGTCGTTTTTTTTTGCAAAATTTTACAGCTGAAAGTGAAAAATGTCATTTTTTTGCAAAAAAATCGTTACATTTTGATTAATAACAAAAAAAGTAAAAATGCCAGCAGCAATGAAATACCACCAAATGAAAGCTCCATTAGTGAGAAGAAAAGGAGGTAAAATTCATTTGGGTGGTAAGTTGCATGACCGAGCGATAAACGGTGAAAGTAGTGTAGTGCCGAAGTGTAAAAAGTGCTCTGGTCATGAAGGGGGTTTCACCTAGCGGGGCTGAAGTGGTTAAAAGGGAACTTGTCAGCTCTCTCACGCTGCCCCCTTATCTAAGGGCAACAGAAAGTCACTTATGGGTTAATGTGGAATGCCCATCGGCCCCATTTGGTCCAGCAGAGATCTAGACTCAATCCAGCAAATATGCCGAGAATGGGCCTGACAGACACTGTGCACACTTAATGGGGCCGGCGGACATTCAGTCCACATCTGACAGTGCCGGATCCGTACAATTGCCGGAATGCTGGAATTGACAGTGCCGGATCCATACAATTCCAGCAGGCTGTTCTGGGCCCGGTAGAGAATTTAAACAGGTCCTCTTTAATCCACATAGAGCACAGCAAGCCAGGAGTCTGATGTGAACTCCCCCTACGGACAGCAAGATGGAAAAGTCAGCATCTTATGAATACATCAGACTCCTTGCTGGCAAGCACTATGCACGCAATGCGAGTACAAAGGCCTCCTGCACACGGACCGTTGGTGTCACGTTGCCGTATTGCGGACCGCATTCACTTCAATGGGTCCGCAAATTCGGAGATGCGGAATGGAAGCATGGAACGGAAACCTACAGAAGCACTATTTCGTCCCGTACTTCCATTCCGCAAAAAGATAGAACATGTCCTACCTTTTTGCAGAATGGGCATATCGCGGATCCATTAAAGTGAATGGGTCTCTGGTCCGCTGCGGCTGCCCCACAGTGGGTGTTCGGGCAGCAGGGCCACAGGGCGCACATCGTGTGCAGGAGGCTTAAGGCTACCTGTACACACTGCATATTACGCCTGTTTTTTTCAGTGCAGGCAAAAAAATTGCAGTGCAGTACAGTAATTTCATGTACACTTTTTTTTACGTGCGGAAACTGATTTGCTGTGTGAATTTTTACATCCATAGCATGCCAATTCTTATGTGCGCATTACACCCTTTTCAATGCAAGGGTGAGAAAAATCTGCATCAAGTCTGCACCAAAAACTGCAAGTAATATGGTTTTTGCTTTGGATATGGTGCGGAAACTCACAAATGCAGACAAAAAAACAATTTGTGGTTAATCTGTTTTGACGCCCGTTCTCATGTGCAATAAAAGGGTTGTCTCTCTTCAGCAAGCGGCATTTATCTAGCCACTTACTAATGAATTGTGATAGTCCATATTGCCTCCTTTTCTGGCTCCATTCATTTTTCCATCACTCTATACACTGCTCGTTTCCAGGGGTTACAACTACCCTGCAATCCAGCAGCGGTGGCAGTGCTTGCACACTGTAGGAGAAGGAGCCTGCCTCTATGGTGGCTGGGACCACAGGAATGTGCTTAGGTCGGAGATTTTTTCTATGGCGTGTGAGCACAACCGCCACCGCTGCTGCTGGATTGCAGGGTGGTCATAACCCCCTGAAAACTAGCAGGGTAAAGTGATGGAAAAATAAATCCAGTCAGCAAAGGAGGCAATATTGGCAATCACAATACATTAGTAAGTGCCTTGTATTCACTTCCTCTACATGATAACTAATTTGCTGAAGTGAAACAACCCTGACATGCCTGTTTTAATAGTTTCATGCACCTCCATGTAGTAACCATTCTAGAGCATCTGTTCTTATGACTCTTATTTTGTTTAGGCACGAAGACTGACTATCCATGCAGATTTTAAACTCCACAGCATGTCAATTGTTTGTGTGAGATATAGAGAGATATAGAGAGAGAGAGAGAGATATATATATAGAGAGAGAGAGATATATAGAGAGAGAGATATACATATACACACACATATATACATACATCTATTATATAATATACATTTTAGTGGGTTTTCCCCATAGACTATAATGGGGTTAAACAGAAAACCTGCAGGATAAATAGCACGTTTTCATGTGCAGTTTTTGAGAGCACAAATACGCAGTGTGTGCAGGTAGCCAAAGGGAGCTGACTGGTTTTAAACCTGGTTCAGATGGCCTTATTCAAAATTGTACATTTTACTTCCAGAACACCAAGATGATTTTGGGAAATTTATATGTTTTGGTAGGGCACTGAGCTGGTGACTGCCGGAGACAACTGTCTCGAATGGTCTGCCAAGGCATGAGACATGGACCAAAGTAGTGCATGACCTGAGTATCTGCGCAGGGAGGTCTGAAGTGTGTAATTTAGTCCTATGGGTCTGTGTGAATTAGACCTTAAACTGGGCGTCACTGTTGCAGGCAGTGATACCTGGTCTGGTGCACGACTGTAGGACATACTTATAAAACCTGTATGTTCTTTTTTTATATACTATATACAAAATTTTTGTATTTGGAAATTGAATAACCCCTTTAATAGGCTGCATAAGGATTTGACCAGTTAATTCAGACAAGGAACATTGCCGGGGTAGGGAGGTTGGAAATTAATGCAGAAACTGCACTTTTCTTTAAAAATATTAAAGTCATGTTAAAAAATTGAATGTTAAAAAATTATTGGGGATAAATTACTCACTAAAGATTACCCCACTATGGGGGAATATAAACTTAGGCGAGTTTCAGAAGTTAGAGGATTATGTATTTTGGGAAAAAAATGGTATTAAGTTTATTTCACAGATTGAGATAAAAGGAAAGCTTAGGACACTAGAAGAATTAGGACTTAGTATAAAATTAGATACCCTTACACGCTTTAGATATTTTCGGTTAAAACACGCATTTGACAGCACTGAGAATAAATCGTACTTAACCACTAAATATTCAGAATTTGTAGAATTTTGCTGTCTCAATAAGGGGACCAAAATATCAATATCACAGATATATAAAATAATTAAAAGGGGTTTAGGGGGAGTGATAAAGTTTATTAGTGAACAAAAATGGGCACTAGAAGTTGACCCCAACACGCTAGATTGGAGATGTATCTATAAAAGTATAAAAAGAAGTACGGTATCGAGTAATTTCCGACTGATACAGTTCTTTATTGTCCATCGTACCTATATCACCCCATGGGTGTTGAGTAGGAGGTATAAAACAAGGGATGCTAGATGCTGGAAGTGCAGGATGGATAATGCGGATTTCACCCACTTGATCTGGCACTGCCCCCTAATGCAGGATTACTGGTCTCAGGTTTATCGGGAGCTGACCAGATCAACTGGGTGCTCAGTCCCAATGGAGATCGCTACAGCGGTGCTTGGATATATCAGGAAAATAGGTCTCGATATAGAAATAGAAAGGAAATGGGCCAAAGGATTAATGCTGGCGCGGGTAGTAGTGGCTAGGGAGTGGGGGGCGGACACACCACCAAACATCGAAGCATGGAAGAACTTATGTGGGAGGGTATGTAGATATGAATATGTCGGTACCCATAAATAAATGGAGGATGTGGAAGAGAGAATGAAAATCTGTGGTATCCATCAAGACAACCATGGGGGGGGGGGGGAAGGGGAGGGGTTATATTGTTTTTCTTTTGTTTCCTCGTTTTGTACATGATATGAGGAAAGAAACAGGACAGGGACATATTCCTGATGTCTAAGGATAAGCGAGTAACAAATGTATGTGTATATACAGGAATTAGCATTGTTTATGCCCTGCTGTATTATTGCCTAATGTTATGTCTTGTTTCTGAACTTTTTATATATGATGAAGGAAAAAATAAACTAAAAGTATTTAAATATAAAAAAAAAATATTAAAGTCATACCAGTCGTCACTGTGAACATAGTCAATAGGTTTTTATTCTGAAGACCTACCTGACTGTAAAGCGAAGTCCATGCTTCTGTGGGAATTGCACATCAAAGAACAGTCTTCATTGAGTGGATGAAGGCATTTTTGGATGAACCTCTTTCTTGCAGTTTGATTGATCTTTTGAGAAGATTCTACATTCTTCTCTTCACCTGATTTTTTCAATTTAAGTAGTTCAATTAAGGAAACAGGTTTATCCTTCTCGCCATGTCCACCTGCGTCATCACATTCACTTAGGTGGACCCCTTCCTCCATCTGTCCAGAAAACGTTTCAGTTTTTAGGCCATTACGGTGTGCTTCAAGATGTACAGCATTGGACTTTGAGTCATTACTGGAAGTTTTGTGAGTGGAGTAAGGCCTGTGAACAGTGCGCCTATTATTAAGAACCTTGAGGAGTTGCTCGTACTTTTCCTCGTTTTGCAGCATTTCATTCAGGACACAGATGGGCGATTTGTGTGCATCCCATTTATTTTTGCCTAGTCTTTTCAGGTGACCTCGAACATGATTTGACAATCCAATTTTTGTATCAAACCAGCCTCCACAAAGCGCGCAAGTGTGCTCAGACGGACTCTCCGACTTCTCTACAACTAAAGTCATAGAAAACAAAAGTAATATTTCTCAGCTATACAAAAATTGCAGAAAAGAAATATGACAGGAATAATTGTAAACTCATAATTGCAATACTAGCATAGACTAGATTTACTGCATGTTTTACTTTAGGATTCACTTTTTCCCCATACTAATGCGAAAAAAACCTAGGTATGTGTTATGATTAGTTGTATCTTATAAAGCAAAAAATACAGTGTGTATATAGATATAGCAGATGTGTACCTCTGACACTGGCTGACCTGCTGCACGTGCGCTTGGCAGCTAAAAGGCATCTGTGTTGCAGTTACACCTAGAGGCTCTGCTCTCTCTGCAACTGCCACGTCCTCTCCACTTTGATTGACAGGGCCAGACATGGTCATGTAAATGTGGTCATGCCTGGCTCTGTCAAAGTCCAGAAGGCAAGGTAGTTGTAGAGAAAGCAGAGCCTCTAGGTGTAATGGCAACGCCCCCATTGCTCCTAGAGGCTCATATGCATATATTAAAACACAAAAAAACATGAAAAATGGGACCGAGAGATGCCTTCAGCTGCCATGCGCAAATGTTACAGGTCAGCCAGTTTCATAGGTTCAAATCAGCTGACGCATGCTCTTTAAGCTTGCCATACAAATTAGATGTATTTTGGCTGAATGCGCCGAGCATCTAATATGTATGGTGGCCTCTCCTCAACAGATGTCAGGGAGATCGGGTCAGACTACTACTGACTACAGCCCATCTATCTGTTCTCAGCAGAGATAGCTAGCGTGCGTGCGTGCGTGCGCGTGTGGATATGGCCAGCTTTACTTCCAGGGAATAATCTGCCTTGTGGAAAATATGCGTTCAGGTGATTACACTTTAAAACCCGCAATACATGTGATAACTTCCAGTAAGTGTTCATTCACACGGCTATGTGTTTTGCGGATCCGCTAAACACTGACACCGGCAAGGTGCGTCCCCGCACATCACCGGCACTTTCATAGAAAATGCCTTTTCTTGTCTGCAATTGCAAGAATAGGATATGTTATATTTTTTTGCGAAACAGAAGTGCGGATCCGCAAATCCGTACCGGATGCAGACCCATTTTGCAGATGTGTGAATTGCCCCTAAAAGGGTCATAAAGACCGCGCAGCTCCAGATAGATACAGAGCCGACTAAATTGTAGTAGATAGACAACTGTCTCGGTATAGTCAATCACTGTTATGTCAAGCGTGGACTCCACAATAAGGCCCCTTTCACACGAGCGAGCACTCCGCGCGGGGCAATGCATGATGCGACCCACTGAATCCGGACCAATTTATTTCCATGGGTCTGTGTACATGAGAATTGGTTTTTTAACGCATCACTTGTGCGTTACGTGAAAATCGCATCGCATCTGCACTTGTTTTTCACGGATGGTTGCTTAGAGATGTTGTTTGTAAACATTCAGTTTTTTATCACGCGCATGCAAACACCCGCGCGATAAAAACTGAACGCGATCGCATACAAAGCTGAATTAACTTGCTTGCGAAATCGTGCAATTTTTCACTGAACGGATCCGGACCTAATCAGCTCACGCTCGACTGCAAGGGGCCTAACTCTCGTCTGCACCTCCTCTATTGGAAAGGACAGAATGGCCAAGAATAGTGAAGTACCGATAGCACTTGACATAACAGTGATTGACTATACCGAGACAGTTCTACAATTTGGTCGGATCTTGGTGTGAATTGGACTTCCAAGGGTGCCCATATGTGGTGTGGTCTGGCTGATAGGCTGCACCTGTACTGATATATATATATATATAAAATTTATTTATATTAGTGTGTGTGAAACGAGTGGGGTGGGGGAATAGTACGATTGAAAAGGGATGACAAAATATTAAAATTGCTTACCTTTTCTTACACGCTTTGTTGGGGTCCCAGTTCTCTTGAAATGCTGCATTTTATCACTTGTTGCTATCTGTTCTGCTGACACCACATGGCGAGCTTCGTAAGTTAATCCAGCTCGATGCAAATGTCCGCGAACATGATTTGATAACCCAACCCCAGTTTCAAACGTTGCAGGGCAGTATGGACAGGACTTCTTTTCCAGAGTCAGGTCACTCCAGTGGAATATAGAGCTATTTCTTGGCAAGGAAGAGTCTGCATTTTCTGCATCAGCACCAGACAGGTCATGCAGATAATCCTCCTCCTCCTCCTCCATGTCGTCATAATACTCAAAATAAAAGCCATCATCATTGTTAAAATTTAGGTTGTCTTCACCATGGTGATTACCTTTAGATTTATCCTTGAAAATTGGGTAAACTGCCTTTTTTGGCGGACTGTTGTACGTATCATCCTGTGATTCTGTGCTATAATCACAAAGCTCACCATTTTCCCATGTTTCATAATCGTCATTTTTCTCTGTGGAGTCAAGTTTCTTGAGCACGACATAAGTCACTTTCTGGAGGAAATCAGGGTAATTGTCCATGTCTTCTTCTGTGACTTGCCTTTCGAGATCAGATTTGCGCACCCTTTTGACGGCTACCCGGTCTTTGAAGCCAACAAGCCTACCTGGATGGCGGTTATGGGGATCCATGATTAAGCATTCTTCTTGAAGGTCGGATGATTTCGAAACCAGATGTAAAGAATTGACTGAATCATCGTCCTCCTCTTTTTTTAAATTCAGTGGGTACAAATCACTTGATTTCTTTATGGTTTTGTAGCCATCCCATTTTTGGCTGTATCTGTAAGCGTGGTTTATCTTTGTATGCTTTTGCTTCATCGGATAAAACCTATGTTTTTGGTCATTGCTACTGAAAAGCAGGGATTTATTTGGAGACATTGCTGGACCACAGTCAATGGATTGGGCAGCACTTTTCCGAGCTTTTTGTATTTTGTGTTTTCGGTACAGCCTTGTAAAAGTGTTGCACTGGCCAAGAGCGCCATATGGTCTTTTCATATCCTGCTTCAAGACAGAATTCTTTGGAAAAGAAGGGGGCTGTTTTACAAACTCTTTAGCCTCAGCATCACTATCTACAATCTCATTATCTGAGAAACGTTCTTGTTTAACAACAACAGGACCATTAAACTGGTCCAAAGAGGATGACGAATGTGCATAGTCAATATGTTTCCTTAAAATATTGCGGGCATAGGTGGTAAATGGACACATCTTACAAATATAAGTTGTAGGTTTTTTGGACGAAAGGAAGTAAGAGTTTTTCAATGTTTTTTTCTGATATTTACGTTGGGGGAGATTGGCGTTCAGAACTGAGCATTTTACCACTGCCCCATGAACGATTCCTCTATGACACTCCAATTCATTTTCGGTAACGGCCATAAAGTTGCACTCTTCACAACAGTAGTATCTCTTGTCTTTCTCGTGGGTTTTGGCATGTTGAACAAAAGTCTTTGGGCAGTTGGTTCCAAACACACACTGTGGACATTGTAACCGTGCGCTTCTACCTTCGTCTTGGAGCTCTTTCAATTCACGAATCTCCTCCATCAGCTTCTGCCGGCGTTCCTGGTGGATAATCATGTGTTTAAGAAGGGAATTACGGTCTCTAAAGGTTCGCCCGCACTCCCTGCAAGCATACGGTCTTGGAACGTTTAGGTGGCGGAAGTGATTATTACCATCCAAATGATACATCATATGCCTATGAAGGTGTTTCTTCTCCCTAAAATTCACATTGCACTTGGTACAGGGATAAAATGATGGCTCTTGATCACTAGTGCATGTTGGGGGCGATTGAGAATCACAACTTTGCACGTCACCAGGGAAGAACGAGTCGACGTGAATGGGTGACGTTTCATCAGCATAGCCACAAACTGGATTATACATATAATGATTGATAGCTTCTATAGCTTCTTTTGGAAGATGTTCTTCCGACTCATCAATAGAAGACTCAGACTTAATCTTCATTAATTTATACTTGTGTGGAGCTACCACTTGCTCTTCATCACTCTGTTCCATGAGATCTAAATTTAATAGCTTTGATTTCTTGGAAACGTAATTCACATCATTATAAGCATCTTCAGAATAGCAACGCGTTATCTTACTACCATCCATTTTTCTTTTGCGCTTTTTCTCTACCTTTACAACACAATTCTTTTCAGTCTCTTCTGTGTTGCCATTATTTACCAAGTCTCTCTCGGTACTCAAATTAGCTTCCTGTCCTGCTACAGAACTATCTTCACCACCCCCAGAGCAACCTTGGGCCTGAATATATACCTCGTTCTCAGGTAACATCTTCCGGTCATTACACGCGTCGTCTACGGGCCCTACTAAAGTGCTATCCAGTCTGAAACTATTCCCATTAGATGTTTCACACCCAACAGTAGAGGAGGTAGGAGGTTTCTGTATGGAATGAGTTTCTTTCTTGGCATGTGCTACATCAGGTAGCAAGAATACAACTTGCTGACTTGACATCTGTAAAGTGTTCTTTGCAGGTTGCTGAAGATCGTAAACCACCTTCAAAGATGAACACAAACTGTTTTGCGGCCCCACTGATTGGTCTGCTGGTTAAAGAAATACTGTCTGTATTCAGATTGGAAGTCTTATTTGAGGGGTGGGAATCGGGTCCATTAATAGTTCCTTTAGGCAAGATACGATTTTCACTAGAGACCGTGGCAGCACCATCGCGTGTTAGGAAAGAACCCTGGACTTTGCTTAAGGCTTTTTCAGACCTGTCTCTCGATAGTTCTTCAGGCACAGTCAATGGACTACTTTTCTGAAAGGAGCTCTGACTTTCTGGAATTTTCTTAAACACTACATCATTGTCAGAGTTGAAATTGGCGTCCTCTTTCAGGCGTTCATTTGCATCAGTACTTTCAGCACTTATCTGGGACTCCTCCATATTGTTATTCTTCCCATTAAACAATGTCTAAAAGAAAACAAAAAAAGACACATTTGTAAAAATTCACGTAAGTACCTGCATGTGCTCAAGGTAACATATCCCATTTACACACAACATTTCAAGGCATTCTAATGACTTGATACCAAATACCTACCATTCCAACGAAGGGAAACTAAATATCAGCCTGAAAAGGCTTGCTCCTGAATATCGGAAAGTAGATAAAGATAAGTCCAATGTCAAAGGAAAGGTGTTAGAAAATGACTTAGGCCTCATGCACACGACCATTTTGTTTTTTTCCCGTTTACGGGCTGTTTTTTGCATTCCGTATACAGAACCGTTAATTTCAATGGGTCCACAAAAAAACTGAATGTACTCCGTATGCACTCCGTTTCCGTATTTCCGTCGAAAGATAGAACATGTCCTATTATTGCCTGCAAATTACGTTCCGTGGCTCCATTCAAGTCAATGGATCCGCAAAAAAAAGGAACACATACGGAAATGCATCCGTATGTCTTCCTTATCCGTTCTTTCTGGACCATGTATTTAAAATGTTATGCCCAGCCCAATTTTTTCTATGTAATTACGGTATACTGTATATGCTATATGGAAAAACAGAACAGAAACAAACAAAAAAACGGAACAGATCAGTGAAAAACGGACCACAAAACACTGAAAAAGCCATACGCTCGTGTGCGATAGGCCTTATTGTTTACAATGGCATTTTTATGTTTAACATATTTTTAAAGAATTTTTGGTGATACTATTTTTAATTATCAATGTTACTGTCTATATTTAAACAAAACCCAATAAATCCTGCATCCTGCTCGGCCAATTATCAGTGGCCCCATAGAAATGAATGGAGGGCGATATGCCCCCAGTTTATCTTCCAACTGATTTGCGTTCCTACGCTGTGATCTGACAAACCAGCAGTAAATGCATTGAGAGGACTCCTGAGCTCAGAAACATAATGGAGAGGACTCAAAGAGGAGTCCTCACAATGTATTTTACTGCTGGTTTATGGGAGCTCAACATCAGAATGCAAGCGAGTATGAAGATTAAAATGACATAATCCAACTCTGCGTCACTTATACTATAAACTGCTTACTCTAGTTTAGGGGGCTGCTTCAGAAAGAAAACACACACCAAAAACATTAAAGGTAGTCTCACCTCACCAAATCGGTAGGATATGCCCCCAATGTCAAAGTTGCGGGGTACCAGAGATGGGACTCGCACCTATCTTTAGAACGGAGTTTGCAAAGGCGGACGCCCCACACATGAGCAGCCGTCCCTGCATTCATTCCTACAGGAGAGCCAAAAATAGCCGAGAGCAGTGCTCAGCTATTTTTGGGAACAATTATATTGATACCACAGCACTCCAATGGTTAGAATCATCAACAATCGTTTACTAGTTCCATTCAAAAATTATATATAGACAATGACCAACGTTTCGGTCTAACCTGACCTTGTGCCCGGCCTTATTGTCATCAATGGCATCCTCCTTCTAAACATTTATCGATGACTATAAGGCCGTAAACAAGGTCTAGGTTAGTCCGAAACATTGGCCATTGTCTATATATAATTTTGGGATGTAACTAATAAACCATTGTTATTGATTCTAAGCATTGGAGTGCTATGGTACGAATTGTTCTGCAGAAATATTTTACCACTGAGCACCACCACAATGACTAGGAGTTCCAATCAATTCAGCTATTTTTGGGAGTCCCACTGAAATTAATGGGGAGCGCACTGAGCAAGTCCAGCCACAGCTCCATTCACTTCTATGGGGCTGATTGAAATAGCCACACCAGTGCTCGGCTATTTTCAGCGCTCTCATAAAACCTGACCAAAACCTGAACATGGTCTGGCAGCCTTCTAGGATACAGAGCAGGGGAAGCATGTGTTGACCATTAATAGGAGAGCCGGAAATGTGAGTAAACCCCCACAATACATTGCACTGGACGTAATGGCGGATTGCAATGGGGCTGGAATGTGCAGTCTGTATCCGCATTTGCGGATCCGCACAAAATAGAAACATGTCCTATTCTTGTCCGCAATTGCGGACAAGAAAAGGCATTTTCTATGAGAGTGCCGGCGATGTGCGATCCGCAAAACACATACGGATGTGTGAATTGACCCTAAATCTGGCTCATCTAAACTTGTCTAGAAAACAAATCCTCCAGTTTTCTACACTGCTTCACTACTGGAGTGGCTTTGGGGCTTAATTTTATTTTTCTGCAAATTATTTTTTTATTTTTTAAAGTTTGTTATAAATTTGGAGTGAAACTCTGTCACATAGCTAACCACGCCCATTTCCCCCACATACTTTTCAAAACTAGAGTGGCGTAAAAATGCAAAAATTATGGGCAAGTGACCAGAAAACCTAGCCATAGCCCCTTTGCCACTTTTTGAAGACAAAATTCGGAAGCACAGGGTGTGATGAAAATCTATGTTGTGCCTAGTTCAACAAATAATCTCCTTTTGACAGATCCCCTTGAAATAAAAGGCCATGGTGAACGCTACACAAATGCTAAACTAAAATGGCAAAAATAGCATAAGGAGGATAAAGAAACATTTTGCCATGTTAGCTCTGGAACACTACATAGCACTTGGCTTTCCTTATTAAAATTACTCTAATCAGGGCAACGCGTTGATTAAAGATATTTACGACCTAACCCTAATTAAATGTGCTAAAGGCACAAAGGAATTAATTTCTAGCGTGCGACTTGCCCAGCAGTCTACCAAAGGCATGTTTCCACAGTGACAAAAAAATAAGATAAAAGGGAATTTTAGCACCCCAAAATGGTGCTAAAGCAGCACCCAGCAGGACTGAAACGCAGGAAGCTGCTCACAGGGAGAGAGTAGAAACATTTCACAAAGAACTTAATTCATTAGATAAAGAAATAATAATAAAAAATAAAAAAAATCATATTGGGAACGTCTGTAAAGTGGCGGCTATAAAGTCTACGTCAGAACTTATTATGAGGCAGAGGTAGACAAATGTATGCACACTCCATTTGAGATTATATATTAGCGTTTCTCAACAGGAAGCAATGTTGCTAACGAAGTGGTAAATTCAGTGTTAATGAGTGGCTGCACTGCTACCACCTCAGAGGTAAAACCTTACATGCTCCATCCATCTGTTCTAGTGTGAGAGGTTGCAAGAGAGAACAGACGCTTCACCCATTTAAAACAAGTTTACTGGTGCCCCCCGAACAGCAGGGTGACTGACTAGAAGATGATCAGGTTTTCTTACCAGACACTTATCAAACTTGACGCAGCAAGCGAAAAATGAGAGATTACGGCAGGCGGCTGAACAAGAGGATAAAGCGAGGTTAAAGTTTTTCATAAAAATACAACATCCATATCATCTTTAGCAGAGCCTCATTTGTCCAGCAATCCTCCTCAGGTAAAGGGAAATCTTCCCCGACCACTCTCCTCACTGCCATGAGCTGGTGCCATTACTGTAACATGCCGACTGCAGTCATGAAAGCCCCTCTTCTCTCTGTCTGCACTCATTTGTGTGGGAGAGGAACTGTGGCTCAGGGGCTGTCACCCATAGACCTGAAGGCAGGCATTTATAAAATTAAATCCTTTGTCAACGAGTTTCGAGGGCAAACAGCCCTCTTCGTCAGACACATTACAAATATTGTAATAGTCGCCTCTTCTTGGCCTGTACAGATCACTTTACTGAAATTACCGGCTTATCTGTCATTCTAATCCTGCCTGTAATGATATCACCTCTGAGTATAGATAAGACAGAATCCACCATTCACAACAGGCGATTGTCACATCTTATCTATTCTTTCCTTGTACAATGACCTCTGCAGAGGTCACAGAGCATGCCTAGAAAACTCTCCTATAGAAGTTTCCCTCCTGACCATTGTGTCTAAAAAAATAAAAAAATAAAAAGGTTTTAACTGGCAAATAAAAATTTTGGTGACATTTCCTTAAAAGTCCACGTTACTGAGCCTGCGTGAGATTTCACACAGCGGAGGGGGCGTCGGCGAAGAGTTCGGGTGTAGGCAGTTACTTATGCTGGAAGAGGATGATTGCTTGGGCTCTAAAGGAAGCAGGCTGGGCACCAAAGAAGGGTAATAACGCCCCTCTGGGCACCTTGGACACTCATTTGCATAACAAAGTGTATTTTATCGCTAATGAAACAAAAAGAATGAAGACTACAGCAAGAAATAAGGCATTTTATTGTACATGGTAGTAGTAACACCTTAATATGCTCAAACCAGGTGACAGATTCCCTTTAAAAGTTTTTTTTTTTTTTTACCAATAGGTCATCAGTATCTGATCATTGGGGGGGTCTGACACTCAGGATCCCCGCCGATCAGCGACCACAGCGCTGTACACTGAATAGCAGCCGTGCTTGATATTATGCTCAGCCCCATTCACTTCTATGGAAAAGCAGAGAGTAGGCCGTGGCACACACAGGATCGCCGGTGCCTTCTCAAACTGCTGATTGGTGGGGGTCCTGGGTGTCGGACCCCACCGCATAAACTGATTACCTATCCTGAGGATAGGTCATCAGTATCAAAATCCCAGAAAACCCCTGAAATCGGCAGCTTCAGCCTACATTTAACTAAAGGGTATGGAAAGCTGACTGGCTCATGCAGCTTTATATCTGCTCCCCTATTCTCCCAAGATGGCTGGACCATTGTACAAAACGAGCAATTAACTTTTGTGTCACCCCTATCTCCTCATAGATTGTAAGCTCTTGTGAGCAGAGTCCTCATTCCTCTTGTTGTAATTATTGACTCGTCTGTTGCTACGTTATTTATGACTGTCTGCACATGAACCCCCTGAACTGTAAAGCGCTGCGGGATATGTTGGCGCTATTTAAATAAAGATTACTATTAGAATTAGAAAAGCTGAACTCTTCTGGTCAATGGCCACCAATTTAATTTATTTGATAACCCTAGAACTGCTTTTTACAACCCGCAAAGTCCTCTTAAATTACAAAATAAAGAAAAAGAACCCAAAGACAAGTAATACCCGTTAGGGTCCAGCATGCAGTCAGGTTCCCAAATGCAGTTTTAGATGCCGAAATCCAAAATGGATCATAAAAGCAGAGAAAGTATAAAACGACAGATCACTACTGGTTTTGGCTTCAGGAACCTCTGTGTGGTCGTACCATTAGACCTGAAAATATTACTGTAATCACAATGCAATTACAGGGGAGCCTTCAAGGTGAAATGTGAACTGTCCTTGAATGACAGCTCGGATGAAAGCTTCAAGCGATCCTTGAGGTTACCGCCAAGGAAAATTAGGTGATAATTGCATATTAACATAATTATTCTATAACGGCTCAAAAAAAAAAAAAAAAAGATTAGGTCATTTAAAAAGGGGGCTGCCAATGTCCCCCCATCATGGAGAGTTCAGTAATCAGAACAGAGTTCCCCTCCGTTCACTAAAGCAAAGTAAAGGGAGACCCACAGTCAGAATTGGGGTTGACTCAACTAGACAGTTCTGCATCATAGGACGATAACTTGCCAACCTATGGTACTGTGGTAAAGCTGTAAAAATGGACCTTTCTAAAAAGGTAAGGCCGAGTTCACATCAGCGTCGTGAGCTCCGGCACTCTGTTCTGGTCACAGTATATCCGGCATATATCCCGGCTTTCAGATGGATGGAGAAAAAAAAAAAAAAAGCAGCATTATTTGTCTGTCCGCAAGCAGGGGGTATATGCTGGAGCTTATTATAGTGAATGGGCGTCCGCCAGTGGATACAGTGAACTCCGACAGTCTGCCAGAATTCACAGTGAACGTAGCCTTGCCAAGGTATTTGCCATGGCATCGGATACCGGCCTCATTGATGAAGACGCTCAGATATTCATCCCCTCATCTGATAAGGGTTTAAAGAGGCTCTGCCACCTCATGTCTTAATTTTAAAAAATAATTCTTAATTTATGTGCTGCTCCGGTTATTCCTCCTGGAAATGAAGGAATGGACTTTGTGATTCCTTTGTCTGTGGGATGCGTACCTAGTCAGAACTAACTAAGCAGTGTCAGTGTTTGGGGACATACTGCTTTGACAGGCAGAAGGGCAACAACCAGTTAACATACATATTTCCAGGAAGGATAACTGAGGGAATGCACAGCATGGTTCTAAGAAGAGTTGTTCAAGAATCAATATATTATGGGGAAAACAAGTATTTACTACTACAGTGTGTTAGGAGAGGCCACAGACCTGGCCATGGATATAAAACATGCCCCAATACAACGGACGTGTCATACAACTCATTGGGAATGGCACATAGATGACCACTTTTTACTACAATACAACTGATTTTTCCTAAGGAATCACGTATCTTTATTTCAGGAAATGGCAAATTAAACGCTACAACTGCCACGTTAACCACCAAAGGACATGAAACATGATGATGTAGATTGGCAATGCAGCCCTTCCATGGTTATACCAAGCATGGCTAGTTGCATTGTACAGCGGTTTTCCTTGGTATTGCAGATCAGTCCGATTCACTTGAACAGGAGCAAGCTGCACGATGAGCATGTGACTAACGGATGTGACATCACAGGGCGAGGAAGAGGCTGCAGCGCTCAACACAACACTGTGGCTGCCTCCAAAACAGATGATGTGCCAGGCAAGGGTCTACACACAAATCACTGGGCCCCCATTATCAGCCCCTCCCACTACCAGTTCCTGGCCAGTATATACAGCAGTGTACCGATATGTAAGGTATAAATTAAAGCTCGTACCTCACATATATGTACACTGCTGTATATACTACACACACACACATTATATATATATATATATATATATATATATATATATACACACATATATATACATACACACATACACACATACATACATATAGTACAGACCAAAAGTTTGGACACACCTTCTCAAAGAGTTTTCTTTATTTCCATGACTATGAAAATTGTAGATTCACACTGAAGGCATCAAACCTATGAATTAACACATGTGGAATTATATACATAACAAAAAAGTATGAAAACTGAAAATATGTAATATTCTAGGTTCTTCAAAGTAGCCACCTTTTGCTTTGATTACTGCTTTGCACACTCTTGGCATTCTCTTGATGAGCTTCAAGAGGTAGTCATCTGAAATGATCTTCCAACAGTCTTGAAGGAGTTCCCAGAGATGCTTAGCACTTGTTGGCCCTTTTGCCTTCACTCTGCGGTCCAGCTCACCCCAAACCATCTCGATTGGGTTCAGGTCCGGTGACTGTGGAGGCCAGGTCATCTGGCGCAGCACCCCATCACTCTCCTTCATGGTCAAATAGCCCTTACACAGCCTGGAGGTGTGTTTGGGGTCATTGTCCTGTTGAAAAATAAATGATGGTCCAACTAAACGCAAACCGGATGGAATAGCATGCCGCTGCAAGATGCTGTGGTAGCCATGCTGGTTCAGTATGCCTTCAATTTTGAATAAATCCCCAACAGTGTCACCAGCAAAGCACCACCACACCATCACACCTCCTCCTCCATGCTTTACGGTGGGAACCAGGCATGTAGAGTAGCCCCTGGATTCAATGAAGGCCATTTTGGCACCACATAGACAAAAATCAAGGTGGCCCAGCACTTTCTGGATCCATGGTCGCTGTTATGGCACCCAACAGGTGAGTTTTAGTGTTAGGACCCTTCTTATAGAGGTCGCCTTGACGCCGGCAGAAGGGCTCAAATGATTTTGTACAAAATGCATTTGCCAAGCATCTCTAAGTTATTAGCATAGCACTTGCAAATGTAATATACCTTTGTACTTTACTTTTGGTTTGCAGAGTGCTGTTGCACCATGTTTGTCAGATATCTGCAGCCACAAGCAACGTGCACCTGCACATTGGGATGTGCTGACCCCTCCCCTTTTTTGTTTCTAGTATTATGTATAGGAGTTGTGGCTGACTCCCATGGTCGTGCACTCCCTCCTGCCCCTCCCCTGCCTCACAGGCTGATTTTAATTAGACTGAGTACATAGTCTGCTCAGCATGCATGCTGTTATTTGTAGCCCCTGGATTCAATGAAGGCCATTTTGGCTCCACATAGACAAAAATCAAGGTGGCCCAGCATGCATGTCTTTTACAACAAAATTGGCCACAGCACTCTGTTCATAGAATGGCAGGGGTGGGTGCACGTCCGGGTAGCGTTCTAAGGCTCCACCTCCAGAACTTGTAAGTGTCACAAATATTTAGACAGCACTCCTTTTTTTTAGTGATAATTAAATGATTTTATTTCATGTTATTTCAGCCGGAATAGGTGGGTTTTTTTGTCAGTTGCAACGTTTCAGGCGTAATAATCGCCCTTC
Organism: Bufo gargarizans; assembly: GCF_014858855.1. Taxonomy (NCBI): domain Eukaryota; kingdom Metazoa; phylum Chordata; class Amphibia; order Anura; family Bufonidae; genus Bufo; species Bufo gargarizans. The sequence goes on from NC_058086.1 coordinate 159,898,447, forward strand.
ATCAGGCACTCTGAGGACCACACTAAGTATACAGTCAGCATGCATGTGGGACCTGCACTTTCTGGATCCATGGTCGCTGTTATGGCACCCAACAGGTGAGTTTTAGTGTTAGGACCCTTCTTATAGAGGTCGCCTTGACGCCGGCAGAAGGGCTCAAATGATTTTGTACAAAATGTATTTGCCAAGCATCTCTAAGTTATTAGCATAGCACTTGCAATGTAATATACCTTTGTACTTTACTTTTGGTTTGCAGAGTGCTGTTGCACCATGTTTGGCAGCACCCCATCACTCTCAGTCATGGTCAAATAGCCCTTACACAGCCTGGAGGTGTGTTTGGGGTCATCGTCCTGTTGAAAAATAAAATGATGGTCCAACTAAACGCAAACCGGATGGAATAGCATGCCGCTGCAAGATGTTGTGGTAGCCATGCTGGTTCAGTATGCCTTCAATTTTGAATAAATCCCCAACAGTGTCACCAGCAAAGCACCCCCACACCATCACACCTCCTCCTCCATGCTTCACGGTGGGAACCAGGCAGGTAGAGTCCATTCGTTCACCTTTTCTGCGTCACACAAAGACACGGTGGTTGGAACCAAAGATCTCAGATTTGGACTCATCAGACCAAAGCACAGATTTCAACTGGTCTAATATCCATTCCCTGTGTTCTTTAGCCCAAACAAGTCTCTTCTGCTTGTTGCCTTTCCTTAGCAGTGGTTTCCTAGCAGATATTCTACCATGAAGGCCTGATTCACAGTCTCCTCTTAACAGTTGTTCTAGAGATGTGTCTGCTGCTAGAACTCTGTGTGGCATTGACCTGGTCTCTAATCTGAGCTGCTGTTAACCTGCGATTTCTGAGGCTGGTGACTCGGATGAACTTATCCTCCGCAGCAGAGGTGACTCTTGGGTCTTCCTTTCCTGGGGCGGTCCGCATGTGAGCCAGTTTCTTTGTAGCGCTTTATGGTTTTTGTGACTGCACTTGGGGACACTTTCAAAGTTTTCCCAATTTTTCGGACCGACTGACCTTCATTTCTTAAAGTAATGATGGCCACTCGTTTTTCTCTACTCAGCTGCTTTTTTCTTGCAATAATACAAATTCTAACAGTCTATTCAGTAGGACTATCAGCTGTGTATCCACCTGACTTCTCCACAACACAACTGATGGTCCCAAACCCATTTATAAAGGCAAGAAATCCCACTTATTAAACCTGACAGGGCACACCTGTGAAATGAAAACCATTTCAGGTGACTACTTCTTGAAGCTCACAAGAGAATGCCAAGAGTGTGCAAAGCAGTAATCAAAGCAAAAGGTGGCTACTTTAAAGAACCTAGAATATGACATTTTCAGTTGTTTCATACTTTTTTGTTATGTATATAATTCCACGTGTTAATTCATAGGTTTGATGCCTTCAGTGTGAATCTACAATTTTCATAGTCATGAAAATAAAGAAAACTCTTTGAATGAGAAGGTGTGTCCAAACTTTATATATATATATATATATATATATATATATATATATATATATATATATATATATATATATATATATATATATAGTGATTTGAGAAGGACAAAAGAAGCTTTCCAGGTTCTTAAATAATTTTTTGATGTTATGGACTTTCAGCTCAACATCATTGTAGAGATTAACGCATCAGTCAACCCTTTTTTCTTCAAGGCAAGGCGTTCAGCCGCCAGGGGGTCAGGTTGAGCCGATTTATCCTGGGATGAAATACTGGACCTTGGTGGAGAAGGTCCTGGGTAGCTGGAAGGGTCCAGAATACTCCTGCAGACAGCCTGAGCAGCAGGGGGAACCAAGACCTCCTTGGCCACAATGGAGCAATGAATATTAACTGGGCTCCTTCCTACTCTACCTTCTTTAGAGTTCGTGGAATCAAACTGAAGGGAGGGAAAGCATAAAGAAGAGCTTTCGGCCATGGTTGGGATAGTGTGTCTACCCATAACGGTTGGTCTTGTTGGTAGAGAGAGCGCAAAATCTTTTGATCTGCCTGTTGCCCCTTGTGGCAAATAGATCTAGATCTCCCCATTTTTTGCAGATTTGTTGGAATATTTGAGAATTCAGGGACCATTCTCCCCACTTCAAAGTCCGACGGCTGAGTAAGTCAGCTATTACATTGCCCTCTCCTTTCACATGAACAGTGGTTAAAGAAATGAGATTTCTTTCTGCCCAGAAAAAGAAAAAAGAAAAATGTCCCGACACTGCCCCTGGGGAACGGCTTCTGGTCCCTCCCTGCTGCTGTGGTGTTGTCCGATAACACCTTTATATGTGTTTTGGAGATGAGTTTGTGTGAAGAGAGACTATGGCTTTGTAGATGGCTGTGAGCACTCTTAGATTGGAGGAAGACTAACATTTTCCCCAACAGCCCAGGACTATTCTCCCTTCTGAATGGCTGCCCCATCACGAACAGCTTGAGTCTGTGGATACAACCATAGTTTTTTCTTGCCGCCAATAGACACCCGTCTGAAAGTTCTTTTCCACTTTCCACTACATCAAGGATCTTTTTACGGAATTTGGGATGAGAAGGCATTTTTTCTAGGGCTGAATTTGTTCCGTCCCAGGAGGATAAGGAGGATAAGAGGAAGCCTTGAATAATCCTCATATGACTTTGAGCCTATCTGACTGACGGGATTGTAGCCGTCAAAAGGCCTAGGATGGTTATAATGCTCCTGATGGAGGAGGTCCTCTGGCGGCAGAACTGAGAGACTTTCTGAACTAGATTGTTTCATTTTTTTTTCTAGGGGTAAAAAGGACATTAGAAGATGAGAATCTAAGACTACTTCCAAGAGGAGCTTCTTTCGGTCTGGAGATAGGTCTGATTTTTTGAATTTTATAATCCACCCCAGGGTGGTAAAGAACTTTGCATGAAAGAGGTGGGTACGTAGAACTTCCTCTGAGGGTGAAGCAATCAGGAAGTTGTCCAGATATGGAACAATCAGAATCTGCTTTAGATTTAGGTACTCCATGACTTCGGACATGATCTTCGAAAAAATCCTTGGAGCAGAGGAGAGTCCGAATGGGAGGGCTCCGAACTGAAAATGGTGTACTTGGTCCCCCACGATTCTTAAATACTTTTGACGAGTCTGACATATTGGGACATGATAGTAAGCGTCCTGGAGGTCCATGGTCGCCATAAAACAGTCTTGCGGGAGTAAATTGATGGCGGATCTTCTAGTATCCATCTTGAATTGTTTGTATATGATGGATCTGTTGTGGGATTTTAAATTATTAAAACGGAAGGTTCCCCCGACATGGCATGTGGCGTCATTGTGTGGGACGGGAGGAGTTTTCAGGATTGAATAGGATTTTTTTTCCTCTGCTCCTAGACGGCTGCGACCTATTTGACCCTTCTTCTGATCCAGCCTCGATTTTTTTCTGTTTCTGAAAGGACCGTCTTTGATGAAAGTAACGGTTTTCAAGGGAAAATCCTTTTTTCTTAATCGAGGCCCTTTCACAGGGGATCGAGCAAAGACGCTTTTTTTGTCCCGGTGTCAGCAGACCATGTACGAAGCCAGATTGCGCTACGAGCCGCATTGGATAGAGAAGCTGACCTGGCGGAAAATCTAACTAGTAAGGCAGACGCATCTGTTAAAAAAAAAAAAAAACTTTTTTTTTATTATAATACATGAAGGGAAGATGAGATTTCATCCCTCAGGGTACCAGCTGCTAAGTGCTCTTCTAACTGATTAGCCAGAGAGATCTGGCTGTTCAGGTAGAAGCAATACTGGAACGCAGCATAGCAGTATTTGTTTCCCAGGCCTTCTTGAATAAACTTTCAGACTTCTTGTCCATGGTATCTCGCAAGAGACCCATGTCCTCGAACGGCAAAGAGGTCTTTTTTTTAAATGCAGGCAACCAGGGCATCGATCTTTGGCGTTTTGTCCCACGGATTAGATTCGGTGTCCGCAAAGGGATATTTCCTTTTAAAGGAATTTGTCACAGTTCTTCTTTCAGGATCTCTCCATTCTTTGGATATCAGGGATTTTATGTTGTTATAGATGGGGGAAGACCCTGTCTTCTTCTTTCCCCCAGCCCCTGGAACATTTGATCCTGTACGGATCGAGTTTCTTTCACCTCCTCAATGTCCATAGTGGCTCTTAGGCCCCTTTCACACGGGCAATGCGGGAAAATGTGCGGGTGCGTTACGGTAACACCCGCGATTTTTAAGCGCAAGTGCAAAACACTGTAATGCGTTTTGCACTCGCATGCAAAAAAATCGCGCATGTTTGGTACCCAAACGCGAACTTCTTCACAGAAGTTCAGGTTTGGGATCGGGGTTCTGTAGATTGCTATTATTTTCCCTTATAACATGGTTATAAGGGAAAATAATAGCATTCTGAATACAGAATGCATAGTCAAATAGCGCTGGAGGAGTAACAAAAATATAGAAAATTATTTAACACACCTTAGTCGACTTGTTCGCGTAGCCCGGCACCTCTTCTGTCTCCTTTGCTGAACAGGACCTGGGGTGAGCATTAATTACATGAAAAGAACTTGTGATCACATGGTCCGTCACATGATCTTTTACCATGGTGATCGATCATGTGAGCAAAGGAGACAGAAGGAGATGCCGAGCTACGCGAACAAGTGGACTAAGGTGAGTTAAATAAATTTATTTTTTTTAATCCCTCCAGCGCTATTTTACTATGCATTCTTTATTCAGAATGCTAATATTTTCCCTTATAACCATGTTATAAGGGAAAATAATAATGATCAGGTCTCCATCCCGATGGTCTCCTAGCAACCGTGCATGAAAATCGCACCGCATCCGCACTTGCTTGCGGATGCTGGCGATTTTCACGCAACCCTATTCATTTCTATGGGGCCTGCGTTACGTGAAAAACGCAGAATATGGAGCATGCTGCGATTTTCACACAACGCACAAGTGATGCGTGAAAATCACCGCTCATGTGAACAGCCCCATAGAAATGAATGGGTCGGTATTCAGTGCGGGTGCAATGCATTCAACTCACGCATCGCATCCGCGCGGAATACTCGCCCGTGTGAAAGGAGCCTTATGGTTTTTAAGAAGACCGTCAGTCTCTTCAAGCAGAAACAAGGGTTTTCCCTGAGCAGTCATCCCCAGCAGAGTCCGGATCAGATACAAGCTCTCCTTTATCCAGCTCAAGCCCCTGAGATAGGTCTGATTTAGTCAGAAGTAAAAGGTTCTATGAGACGTGGATGGGCGTGGGGATTGAGGAGTCATCTTTGATTCCACCGCTGCATTTACTTCTTCCTTAATTATAGCTCTCATGAAATCAAGGAAGGATGGTGACCTGATCTGTGACCACCTTCTCGGTACATTTTGGACATAAAGACTTTGGTTTTAGAGGAAAAAGTCTTCCTGCAGATGGCGCACTTCATGCATCCCGAATCTCCCCCAGCTGGTTTAGGTGCCATGGTCTCTAGGCCCCAAGGAAAAAATAAAAGGGACTGTAGGGGCAAGAAAATTAAAGGACCATGACCTACACCAGGGGTGAAATACTGGGAAAACACCACTGCCACCATGAAATGAAGAAGCCAACTGCAGTGCATAATCATTAGGCATATAGAAGAGAAAAATAAAAGCAGGGAGAGAAAAAAAAAAAAAACACTGGGGAGGAGGCTTACCGGGCTGAGGGCAGAGATAGTAGGATCTCCAGGCTTCCTTGCCGAGTCCGCATCCCCCGGGGAAAGCATACTGCTGGCAGTGATAGAGGAATAGAACAGACTGTTCCTTACTCCTTTTAAACTTCCCGCCGGCTGCGGCACCTGGAAGTAGACGCTAGAGCGCGAGATTCTCTTGCCCAAGGAAAATCTCGCCTGGTGATAGCGCATCAGATCGCGCGCTGACTTCTCCCCTTACCCAGGAGTATCACGAGCCCGGGGCAGCCTGCACGCAGGGCTTACACCTAGGAACGGGTAAGGGAGGCGGTGTGTCCCCGGGATTTCTGTTTCCTGCTCCAGCCCTCCCACAAAGTGTGGGGAAAGGAATCAAGGCTGGGGGATAAGAAATCATTCCTGGCACTCCAGGAGAGGCTTCCACGCATCCCGAGGACAGGAAACAACAACTGAATAGGTAAGGGCAGGAGGCCTCTTTACACCCTCCTGTGAGTGTTGTTGTGGAGGTGCCAGGGACTAATAAATATAATATATATATATATATATATATATATATATATATATATATATATATATATATATAGCAAATGAAGAGGAAGGAGGACCTCCTCTTACAGCTCCATTCTAGTCTCACTGGAGAGCTCTTCCTGCAGTTCTTCTCCAATCTGCTGGGGGTTAAAGAACCTGTGAAGATGCTCTGCAGTTCCTTTTCTAGATGTACGGGACTTGTCATGACATCACAGGTCCTTTAATTTTCTCCACTAATGATAGGGACACTATACTGGAGCTGGACAGTAATGAGCGTAATTAGGGGGCGGGTACTTTGGTTCACTACAGGACCTTTTTCCCCACGGGCCCCATAGCAGCTGTGTGGTCTGCTTCTATTGGAGGTACGCCACTGGTGCCAGGAGTTGGACCTCCACCTATCCGGATACTGATGGCCGAACTGAAGAACAGGTCCATCAGTACTTAAAGGGGTTGTCTCATCTTAGACAACGGGGGCATATCGCTACGAGATATTGAGAACGCAGCGCCGAAAGTGTAGGAGGGCACACTGCACATGCACAGCCACCCTCCATTTATTTTCTAGGGGGCCATCGACAATAGCCGAGCACTGGCTCGGCTATTTCCGTTGAGCCCATAGAAGTGAATGGGAGTGGTGGCCAGTCATGCACTGTGCGCTCCCATTCACTTCTATGGGGAGAGCGCTTGGTGGTGGCCGGACCGGAGTCCTGCAGCCACCACTTTTTGTGGCTCCGTTCCCTATGCAGGTGCATCCCAGTGGCGATACCCACACCCATAAGACATTGGTAGGATAGTGATATGCCCCCATTGATGAGACAACCCCTTTAACTATAGAAAAACTGTCATAAAAGGTATAGCAACGTCTACGCCCAGGATTTATAAAGTTATGTTGAAAGCTGAATATTCAATTGAAGGGTGTGGCTGGCCAGTAAAAATTTTAAGGTTCAGAAGGCCATATTAGATAGATAGATAGATAGATAGATAGATAGATAGATAGATAGATAGATAGATAGATAGATAGATAGATAGATAGATAGATAGATAGTCTCTGACCAGGTCAATATCTCTAGAAATTGAAAAGATTGCGACTTAAAAAATATTAGCATCTCCCAGTTTTTACGCCACCCTCCCCACTTTCCATAGAGGGGGTGTGACAAGGAGCTGGGACAAATTTATATTAATTTACGCCAGTTGGCTTTTGCAAATGAAGCCAGAAAGACTTCGGTTTTGATGCACGGACTGCTGGAGGATGTCCCCAGTTTATGAGAAGTCGTGCACCTAGTCATAAGTTAAAGGGAGTCCGTCACCAAAATATGACATTATACACCACTTACATGGCTCTCTAGCATACCTATCCATGATTCAAATGGTACCTTTGTAATTTTTTTCTGACTTTAACCAGCAGGAAAAACGATGTTTAATCCATATGCAAATGAGGGCTCGCAAGTGCCGGGGGGGTGTTCGGTGTTTAGGAGCCCAGGCTGCTGCTCTGCCTTCTTGAAACATAACTACTCCCCAGCCTCTTCCTTGGCCCGCCCTGCAAGTCCCTTGCTTCATCTACAGGACCGGCCGATATCCCGCTCGCGCGTACATGCGCCAGCAAACGCCGTAAAACCAGTGACAAGGGGGCGGACCAGAAGCAAACAGGAGGACTGGAGGCCAGCGCATGCCCGGACCAGCGGTGCACTGCACACGCGCGGGATATCGGCCGGTCCTGTGGATGAAGCAAGGGACTTGCAGAGCAGGCCAAGGAAGCAGCGTTTTGCAGTCCGCTTGACGAAACTGAGCCAAACGGATCCGTCCTGGCACACAATGTAAGTTAATGAGGACAGATCCGTTTTCTCTGACACAATAGAAAACGTATCAGTCTCCCATTGACTTTCAATGGAGTTCATGAGGAACCGTCTTGGCTATGTTACAGATAATAAAACCAGATGCGTTCATGACTGATGCATGTGGTTGTATTATTGAAACTGATCAGTTTTTTTTCAGATTCATGAAGGATTCGCTCAAAACACGTGTGAAAGTAGCCTAAGGGAATCTGTCAGCTGGACTGAGGACCACTATTGAGGAGTCCGGATTGACATGTTTGACCCTCATACTGCCCTCACATTCTCATTGGCAAAGCTCTGCTGAAGTACATTGTCCGGACTGCTGAGCTGCGCAAATATAATGGAGAACCTCCCGAGCGTGAGCTCAGCAGTCCAGACATTGTATTTCAGCTGAACTTTGTCAGTGCAGAGGGGGAAACAGGGACACTATGGAAAATGTTAACTACCAATTCAGACTTCACCTGCAGTACTACTCCTGCACTGCTGCAAATAATATTCCTTTAATGTATTCTGAGAATTTTTTTAAATGTTTTTACTGTCCAGTCAAAACCCTGGGAAGCCACCTTTAATCTGGTACCTGATAATTCGGAAACACTAGAAGCAGAAAATTTATTAGAGGGGGCCAACCGTAAGGTTCTATTGGGGATTTATGAGCAATTTTGTACCCTATCCGCACCAAAATTCACAATTTATGGGACTTTTTTCTGTCTTGATCAGATGCGGTTTTTCCGCAGATCTTACCCTTTTTTTTTATTGAAAAAGAGTTAAATCTGCAGCTTAAAAATCGCAAACATAATTCACATGCTGAGGATTTAGAAATTTTGCACGACAGGTCAATTTCCGCACAGAAAAAAAACTGCGAAGTGTAGGTGAGATTTATGTAATCTCATACACGTTGCTAGTACTGTACTACGCTACGGTTTTTCCACACAGGAACCTGTGTGGAAAAACCTTGCATATTCAGCAACGTGAGCAGGCGGCCTAGAAGTTGAGAAAAACTAACATTTACCCAGAATCATTAGTAAGCATTTTTTTTTTTATCACATCTTAACAAATGAATACATTTTTCCTCTAGCTGTGATTCAACACTCATTAAAGCTGCTAACAAGTTTTTGCTTATTACTACTCAATTTTAAAGTTACATTTACCAGCGCAGAGACATCCGTTAAGAATACACTTCAATAATTACCAACTCACACATTTGTTTGAAAATAAAATAAGCCACGTACGACCCACTAAACCCTAAAGATTCCCATTCATACTTGCACTTTCAATGTGACCATATTACAGTTTTAGTGGCTATTTACACAACCTTATCCGCAAAACACAGATACCGTCCACCCTTGTCCCACATTTTGCGGTCCTGCACATTCAGCTCTTTGTTAGATCCGCATTACAGAAAAGATTAGGACATCTTCTATCCTTTTTGCGGGGGCCTCGGAACGGATGTGCGGATGATGACAGCACATTGTGTGCTGTTCACATCTTTTGCTACCCTCATTGAAATAAATAGGTTTGCATCTGATCCACAAAAAATGCAGATCGGATGTGGATGGAAAATACGGTCATGAGAATGGACCTTTACACGACCTTTGTTGCATTGAGCTAAAAAATGACACTCCAATTTCCATAGGACTGTACTGTCCATACCTCCTGATGCCTTGGCATGGAGCATGCTCCACAGTAGAAAACCCTCAGTGAAACTGCGTTGTACACTATGGGGGTAATTTATTATACAGAAATACGCCAATATTAGGAGGATTTTAAGCGCAGACTACAGTTAGTTGTGCAGCACTCAGACACTTACATTTAAAACTGGCGGAGGAGCCTGCGCCTCTTCATAACTCCGACGGATCCACTGCCAGCTTAGGACTTTATTAAGACAGGCATCTAAAATGTCGGTCTTAATGAATGTGCCCCTATGTGTGTTACAAAATTAAAGAGGAGCTTTCATCTGTTTTACTTATAGGAGCTAAATACCTGTACTTGCGGGGTAATTTATTTATTTTTTAAACATGGCCCCTAGGCCCCGCTGCGCACTCCTGAAGTTCTAGCGCTCAGTATCTAAATACTGTGCATCGATACAGAGAGGAGGAGACACCAGGGTTTCTCAATGGGTGTCTCCTTCTCCCTGGCTGTGCCGCGAAGTACAGGTATTTAGCTCCTATAAGTAAAACAGATAAAAGGTCCTCTTTAAGCTTATACCAAGATGATGTCCTTTTGGCTTCACTTCATAAAACGGGATTCAAAGGCTGACTAATGCCACTGTATGCTTATACGTTGGCATATGTCGGCAGTTTCCATCAGAGGTATAAATCAAGGAAAGCTCCTTATGCATGTCTCAGACGGACTCTTCAGCCCTCCAGCCTCAATCTTACTAGGGGGGCACAACTCACCTGCAGCTGAGATCTGACACATGCCATTTAGTTTGCCTTCACACATGGCAGACATTGTTGGAGAGATTTTCTGTGACTGAAAATCGGTTCCCTTCATCTGAATGGGTCTTGAAGGTGCTTGCCCCTATTCAGATGAATCAAAAGTGTTTCTCCGAAATTTCTGCAAAAAATAAAAATTTAAATCTGCTGTGTGTGAAGGCACCCTTAAAACGCCAAAAGCTTTTCCTAAACATGTGTAGAAAAAAATAACCTTTGTTATAAACACCACATTATGAGAAAGTAGCATATTGTCATAAGAATGCTAAGGAGCAGCTGTGTAACTTTTATTTAGGAGTAAAATGAATGTTTAACATAAAAAGTAACTGTTTTAAGGGAACCAGTTCTTGGATTTCCGCACCCTAAGCCACTGGCATGTTATACTGCTGTGCTTTACAGTACGAGACATGTAACACGTATAAAAGGTTCACACGCCATATGTGCGGTATGTCAGTTACCAGAGTCAGCGCAAATGTAGATGAAGCGGAGGCCAGTGCACCGCGCATGGATACCACCGGACTCGTCACACTTCTCTGGTAATTTACTTTGTATGTGAACTTTTTATATGTAATACTTTAATATGTACACTATAGTTCTGATGGTTGGTCAGAGCCCCAGCAATATAAAGGACATGCAAGACGGCCAGTGACTGGCTCTGATACACAATTGTGTAATGGAGGATACTTTGCTGAATTGTCTGTTGTACCAATATAGTTATTCCACGTTTTTCTCTACATTCACAGACAGTTGGTTTTCAAGTCCCTGCAGACGGTCCTTAAAAATTGCAGGTTATCTTCTGCCATCTCCCACAATGCACTGGTAACAGGAAAGTTTACAATTTAGCCTTAGCGATGAATGAAGAATAGATCACTATAGTGAAGTGTGTACAGATTAAGTAATGCATTTGGAGATTGGTGTTGGAGGCTCCACTGCAGCTAAACAATGGGACCAGTTTAGTAGAATTCAGCGGGCACCGGCACGGTCATCTGATGAACTGGGCATAGCATGGTGGCTTCTGCCAGCCACAAAGCGGATGTGAACAGAGCCTTAATAATCAAAGACAAAACCTACATTCTGACAGCTTTACAATGGAATATGACAATCAATCTCAGTAACACAAAGCTTTTCATATTAATGGTCTATAGTGCCACCAAGTGGACAATAAAAGTAGAACAGAAGTCTAGTTTTAAATATAATTCTTGCTTTTAAAAGGGTTGTCCCATTATGACAGGTTATCCCCTATCCTGTGGTGGTGTCTGACCACGGGGGCCAGGCCACCAACTTTCACAAGAATGTGGGTCTGTGCTCCTCATTTGAATGGAGCGGCAGACATGACACATGAGTGTCTGCTGCTCCATTCAACACTATGGGACTGTCAGAGCTGGTGCTCTGCTATTTCCTGCAGCCGCATAGAACTGAAAATTGCAGAAGCGGGCATGGTTGACCACCACTCTGTTCAAACTGGGAAGCACAGGGCCCCTTTCCCATTATTGGCAGGAGACCCAACGATCAGACCCCTATCCCGCATCTCGCGCAAAGAGGATAAATTGTTGTAACGGAACAAACTTTTAGTCAATAAAAATCTGAAGAAAATTTTGGTGGGTGTGAGTAAGCTGAGGCACCAGGTACCACCAAGGACCTGCGATGGCTACTCTGTTCCAAGGTGATGGGACATGGCATTTAGAGTTTCGCTAGCCCAGTCTTTTACATAGTAATGCTCGTTGGTGATCATCTAGCAGTCTAATACTGCCGCCAAAACGCTTGTTCATTGACAGGTTAAAAAAAAAAAATTGTCTGCAGGCAGCAGCTTGTGGTGTGTAATCATGATCTGCTGCCAGCAAACAATGATTCAGTGTAGGGAAGATCAATGGCATTAATGATCGCTCCGCCCTATACCGAGGAGGAGATTGCTGCATGTAAAAGCAGCGGTCTCCTCCGCTAGCAAGCAAGCGATTATCGGGAAGGAACACTTCCCTCTCGCCAATCGCCTGTTAAATTGGCCTTTACTGTGGCCTGGGCTCCCGGACTAAATGCGTCCCCCCAGACTCATTTTGATCTTTAGTGACTGCTCTAACATCTATCCAGGAGACCGCTAGAGCTGGTTCCACTCTGTAAAATTGCTAATTAGACCAACTAAATTGCAAAAAGGACTAAACCACATGCAGATCTACTGGCTAAAGGCCACCAAAAATCTTTCAACTGCATCAGAAATCTGCTGCCAGCAAACAAATAATTCTCTATGGGCAAAAGCGAGCAGAGATTGCTTGTCCCTATACAGATGAGATCGCTACATGTTAATGCAGCTCTCACCTCTGCTTAACCAGAAGCCATTCTTGTTCCCGATAAATGCCTCATCAATCAGCTTGTGTAAAACTGTCTTAAAGGGAACCTGTCACCTCTACTATGCGACCTTCACTGACGGAGCCAAAGATTTCAGCAGGCGGTCACTTCTGGCCTGGCAGTCACTACTTTTAGAGAACCGACATTCTGAACCCAGCAGAGCACGCCACAGGGAGAGGAGTCCGATGGGGCCCTCTGTCCCCACCCTGCCTTCTGAAGATAAGTTACAGGTTTCCCCTCTTGCTGTGCATAGGAAAGAAATCTGCTACTCCATTTTGGGGGTGGGGAGTGGGGTCAGCGAGCTTTATCAGACCCATCTTCCCTGGTGCAAATTGCGGGGTTCAACCTGTCAGTATGCTAAAAGTACCACTGCTGGTCCAGAAGTGACCGCCCCACTGAAATCAGCGGACCAACAACTACACTATGCTGCCTGAGGTAACAGGTTCCCTTTAAAGTGGTTTTGCCATCACAGACAATGGGTACATATCGCTAGGATATGCCCCCATTGTCCAATAGGTGCAGGTCCCACCTCTGGGACCCGCACCTACACAGAGAACGGAGCAGGTGAAAGTAGTGGAGGGCGCATGGCACGTACGCAGCCGCCTACATTCATTTCTATAGCACTGGCTTGGCTATTTGTCGGCCCCATAACAATTCACTTGTATGGGAGCAGCCCTTGATGTTGGCCGGACCCTGGGTTTCCCAGCCACAACTCTTCCAGCTCCGTTCTCGATGTAGGTGCGGATCCCAGAGGTGAGACCCGCTCCTATCAGACAATGGGAGCGTATCCTAGCAATATGCCCACATTTTCTGTAATGGGAATACCCCCTCTAAGAATTGCCTTAATTTTCATAGTGCTGATCTAGGAAATGTGATAAGCTTTATACATGCTATACCATATAAATGCATACACATAAGAAAGGGTCTACTGGAAGGAACAGGGAAGGAGGGGGGGGGGGGGGGGTGAGGCTTGGGATCAAGTCGCTAAGAAAAAAAAAAAAAGCGGTCAAATTACTGATGGAGTCACAGGCAACCTGGTCATGACATGGATTCAAGTGGTCTTGGAATTAGACAAGCAGATCATCCGGACGATTATGCGAAAGGAAGCGCCACTTGCCAGGAAATCGCTTGCTCGTCAGCAAAGGAGACCTCCGCATTCACATGTAGTTATCTCCTCCAAAGCATGGGGAGGGGGCAATCGCTAATGCCATCGCTCGTCCCCATACTGAATCATCATGTCTGCCGGCAGCAGACTGTGATTAGACGGCACAATCTCACAACAGCAAACAATTATTTTTAAACCTGCTGAAAGATTCCAATTACCCGATGAACAAGCGTTTGCTAGTTGTCTGGTACCACGGATCAGAGCTCAAGAATCCCCAGGTTTCTTAACTGGAAGAACAGAGAGCAGGTCTGCAAGTCTAGGCCTATTAATAAGGGATACCTATGTCAATAAAATAATTTAAGTCATTTTACGGCTTTGTCCAAGATTATAAAATGTTCTTGGATAACCCGTTTGAAAAGGTGTTGTCCACCTTTTATTAAGTTATGGCCTACCCTATGTCCAACACCCTGCACCCCTACCAAAAAGATTTTCGGCAATAGCTTCAGCATCAGAAGCAGACAGGTCTATCCACTTTGTAATGGCCAATGCAGCGTGCTGCCCCCCACTGACTTCAGCAGAGCTGCAGTGATGATCTCAGACTACTACGTAGTAGATGGAGCCGTCTGCTCTGGGAGCCTACCAAAAACGAGAATGAAGGGGTTGCAGTGCCTATTCATCCCAGTTCACAGTTTTTCCCAGCACACTGGTGCTGCCGGTCATGCAGGGAACTACAGCCGTCCCCAATAAGGCTCATGCACACAAACGTATTTTCTTTCCGTGTCCATTCCGTTTGTTTTTTTTGAGGACCGTATGCAGAACCATTCATTTCAATAGGTCCGCAAAAAAAATTATAATTCAGTTTTCGTATGTCCGTTCAACAAGTGGTTAGAACATGTCCTATTGTCCGCATTACGGATAATGATAGTACTGTTCTATTAGGGGACAGCCGTTCCGCAAAAAACAGAATGCAAATGGACGTCATCTGTATTTTTTGCGGATCCGGTTTTGCGGACCGCAAAATACATATGGTCGTATGAATAAGCTCTTAACTTGATCAGAGTTCAGTTGCAGATCCCCTGCGTAGCGAGGGTCAATAGGAGCTACTGTGGGACCTTTGCCAGGTTTTCGGTAGGATGGATACATGTGCCTCTGAGGGCTGATTCCACCGTGCTCAGTTTGGGACGGACGGCAACTCCTCTGGCCGAACTATCATCATGTTAGTACAGTACAATACACTCACAAACTGGTAGGAACAGACTGCATATTAAAACACTATCGTGCAGTCAGTTCGGGTCAGGGGAGCCGCGGTCAGTCCGGGAAATGCCGCCAATATGTAGACTGTTTCCCGGTCTGACCGCAGCTCCCCTGACCTGACTGCATGATAAAAGTTTTATGATTGTTCCTATCAGATCAAGAGTCTACTGTACTGTTCTCACACGGTTGTGTGAATCA
Organism: Bufo gargarizans; assembly: GCF_014858855.1. NCBI lineage: Eukaryota > Metazoa > Chordata > Amphibia > Anura > Bufonidae > Bufo > Bufo gargarizans. Next base: position 159,913,748 of record NC_058086.1, read on the forward strand.
GCGGATAAAGTTTATTTCAGGAAAAAGGCAGTTTACTGTAGTTCAGGAAGGTTGAGAGATACTGCCTAAGAGTTTTTGAAGGTGTAAAGCGAGCAGGGTCAAGGCTCGTACCATGGGTTGTAGATTCAATGGCAACCTACACTTCCCTTACATAAACTGAAGAAGAATATCTGCAAAATCAGCAGTCCCGCCATGATCATCCCAAACAATCAATGGCATATCCTAGCTATTTAAAAAGACTAGATAAAACTCAACATTTTACTATATGCTGATGTAAATAAGAGTAGCGATTAATCACGTTTATATTTTTACATCCACACGAGCAGACGACCAAAGTATATACCGTACATGTTCATTCTGAATACATAGAAACGTGTGAACCGCTTCTCTTCCCCCTCTGATTCCAGGACTCTGAAGGCTCTCCTTTGTTACAAAGTCTATGTTACACGAGAATTAGAAGCAAACAGAAATTTACCATCACGAGTAGCCAGTGCAAAACAAGTGTCATGCAAGTAAATTACGAATAAACTTCACTTACAATGGTTTACTTTTGAAGTCAACCAAATTCAGATCACTTCTGTCAGAACCTGCGAACAAACAGACAGAAACATTAGGTTGTGTACAGCGTAATAAATGACAAATAAATCATCTCCATCAAGTGTTGCTTATGTGACTGCGCACCATCTCCCAAAGAAAAATCCCCCTCCCCCAAATGCATGATCGATTAAATCAAACCATAAAAGATTGATAATTTACCTGTACCTGCATTCTCACTAGCCAGTTCTCATGATCACTCAGAAATGAGGGCATCCTGAAGATAACTGGCCAGTGTAAATGGGGCCCCTTTACTCCCAGATGCCTCCTGTTCAGTGCAGGAGGCACAGCCCGTGCGCCGGCAGCTTCTCCCAGACCGCCGGCGGCTCCTCTGACCCAAACTCATTGCATCATAGTGATTTATAAAGCAGTGTGTTCCTATCTGACCTTGGGTCTATTGTACTGTACTCACATGGTTATGTGCACTAGGTGTACGGCCACACGGTCAGGTTTCTGCACACAGTTTTGGAATCCAAAACCAGGTGTGGATCATAAGTGGAAGTATACAAGACAGATATGCCTTCTCTTTTTCGAATCCACTCCTGGTTTTGGATCCCAAAATCTGAACGTGTGGCTGTAACTCAAGTGTCCTATAAAGTCCTTTTATGGTGATCTTCACTTTTTATACAGTGAGAAATAAAATAAAAAAAAAAAAAGATTGCCAATGCAAATCTATCCAACATAGGCCAAATTGAAACCATTTCAACTTGCTCTTAGATATCCATGGACACGTTGAGCACCAGGGAATAGGAAGCCATCTTTCTTTAGGAAGAGTAGATTTGAGATCATAGTTACAACGGCAGTGGGGGTCGGACAACCCCTTTAACTGCAGTATTAAAGAGGTTATCCAATACCATAAACTGCCCCCCCCGTTCCGGGCCCCTCACAGGGAATACACTTACCCTGCTCCCCTCCTGGTCCCCACGCACTGATGAAACATTCCTATCTGCTATTGGCTGCTAAACATTCCTATCTGCTATTGGCTGCTAAACATTCCTATCTGCTATTGGCTGCTAAACCCCCAAGACACTGGATGTTTTCATCGGCGCACAGGGAGAAGCAGAAGCGGCTGAAGTTTATGATATTGGATAACCCTTTTAAAGACAGGAAATTCACATCACTACATTTTACTCATATCCCCCTTTCCCATTGTGAACCCTCAAAGCTCGAGTGGATTTCATTGTCTGGACAGCGGAGCTCACACCCATCGCTCTGCAGTGTTCAGGGTGCACAGTGGGGTCTGGGGTAGAGCAGGAGAATAAAATAAGAGGTCTGGACTCCCTATCTGCAGTAGTAGTACTTCCTTTATTAGGGATAAATCAAAGTGACAAAGCCCCCTGAGTAAAATAAAAGCCCAAGAAAGCGCAGACCGGGTCATCCATTATTTTTCATCACACATGCTGCATGTACTGCGGCCGCACAGTTTAAGAACTCCAGGGATCCTAAAGCTGTTGATATGAAGCAGAAGAGACCAGCCTTATTAGGTATAGGATGAGTGGTGAGGACCAAGTATAGAGAGCAGCAAGGACGGCTCTGGAATGAATATATAGATCTGGATTCTATTCACTTGTGTCTACAGAGTGTGAAATACACCTTGGTGCACATCAGCGGCACTCCAGAGGCCTGATGTACAAGGGGTTAAAGCAAACAGACATATGTGCCGTCTTGGAATAAATATTTCAAGGACATGCATTAGGACATTCTAGAAGGATCAGACGTGTCCAAGAAAGAAGAAGAAGGAGGTGGAAGTGCCAACAAACGCAATTTATCTACCAAAACCAATGTCTTCCATATCATCAATGTTTTAACCCCTGAAGTATGCAACAATTTTTTTTAATGTCCACATTCCAAGAGCTTTTTTTTTCCCGGCAGGATTTAATTTAATTTTTTTTAGTTTGTGTAATTTGTGTTACATATAATTTATTTTAGAACCTTTTCTTTTTTTATCTTTGTATTGCAGTGTATGATGCATGGAGTTCTCCAGGGCTATATGATCGCTATTGAATGTGGCATCTGCGGGGGTTAAACAAATGGTCTCTGTGTAATCGCCAAACCTAGCCATAGCGGCCAGGTGCCACCACATCCTGCCCCATACAAGCCCTTGCTCCAGGGGTGGCGCAGTTCTGTTCATTTACGATAATTGGGGCTGTGTTACAATTTTAATTAAATTGTCGCATCTTCCGGTAGATGTGTGCCGTTTCACAAACATAAACCGTGTAAATGGCTGTGACTTTTTATTTAATATGTGACTTTTTGATGATCATTTGCACCTAATTCTTGAGTTGACCAACTAGTAGTCCAATTGCACACAATCTGCGCTATGACGAATAAAAATACACCTCACCTAATTCATTGCTTGCTGCGTTAAATAGTGACTGACAAATCCACTACGCCTGACTAATCGCACAATAAAAATAAAAAAAACACCTCAGACAAACAAAATAAATGACCCCCATTGACTGTGTGCCTAAGGACTCAGTGGGGGTCATTTGTAAAGTATGCTACATCTGTTTACATAAATGTTGGCAAACACTGCTCCACTTGGGGCGCGGAGTGTTTTTTCTCTCCGGGCGCACGGCTTCCGTAGAGTGGGAGTGGTTTTTCAGGCGAAGTGCACAGCTTCCGTAGATGAGTCTAATGATAAATTAGCCTCATTATATGGCAGTGCAGAGAGGCAAAGCGAAGACTGGCATAAAAAAAGCAGGACTTAGAAAATGGCCCCAAGTGACTTTACGTGGTCTCCACTTGTGGACGAGATGCTGTGGTTCCTGAAAGCTTCTACTTTACAATAAAACCACTCACAGTGGATGGTGAAATATCTAGGAAGCAAGAAATGACACAACATGCCTTGATGCAACAGTTCCATCCTATTACAGGACCGTGCTGAAATTCAGTGAGCTCCTAAGGGTATGCGACACTGGCTGGATTTTATCTTCACTCATGCAGAGATCACATTCATTTCTTCAGGATCACTGCTACTCTGGATGTGACGTCGTGTGACCAGTGCAGTCGTACCCAATCCTTTACAAAATGTTTGTACAGGCAGACTGCCTGGCTAAGTGCTGGATTTTATACACCTGTGGCAATGAGACACCTGAACTCAATAATTGAGAGGTGTGCCCCAAAACTTTTGTTCATACAGTGTAAGGGTAATTGAACACTAGCGGCAGGACGGATCCGACAGGCTGTTCACCCTGTCTGATCCGTCCTGCCACTATTTCGCCATGACGTCCCCATTGACTATAATAGGGACAGGGGCGGAGCTCCAGAGCAGCACGGCGAGAGGCCACCGGACTAAAAGCACTGCATGTCCGACTTTTTAGTCCGGCGGCCTCTCACCGCACTGCGCCGGAGCTTCGCCCCCGTTCCCATTATAGTCAACGGGTACGGAGCTACAGTCCGACATAAAAACCCATTTATGCTGCGTTTTCTTCCAGCAAGGGAAAACATACGGCAAACTTGAATTACAGTAATGTAGCTAAATTTTATAATAACAAATGAACCTTCCTGTTTGTAATTGTTTTTCCCCCTCTCTTTCCAACATTCTAGGCTTCATGCACATAGCCGTTTTTCGGGTCCACATCTGAGCCGCAGTTTTTGCAGCTCAGGTGCAGCCCAATTCACTTCAACGGGGCCTAAAAAGACTCAGTGTGCTGTCCGCATCCATTGCTCCGTTCCGAGGCCCCGCAAAAAAAAAAAATATATATATATAGCCTGCAATATTCTTGTCCGTTTTGCGGACAAGAATAGGCATGTCTACAATGGGCCGCCCGTGGTTTGCGGACTGCAAAAAAAAGGGCACGGTCGTGTGCATGTAGCCTTAGGCTAAGTTGACATCAGCGTTCAGCCTTTCCGTTCTCCTGCTCCATTATAGGAGCACGGAAATGACAGATTCGGCACCCGAGCCTAAAGGACCCTATAGACCAGGCATGCTCAACCTGCGGCCCTCCAGCTGTTGTAAAACTACAACTCCCACAATGCCCTGCTGTAAGTTGATAGCTGTAGGCTGTTCAGGCATGCTGGGAGTTGTAGTTTTGCAATAGCTGGAGGGCCACAGGTTAAGCATGCCTGCTATAGACTATAATGGCGTCCATTAGGTTTCCGCTCAGAGGAAGATTTCTGAAGCAGAGACAAAAGTTGAGACTTATCTTCTGAACTCAGCCTTACAGCACAATATAGTCGACTAACTAAAAAGTGGGCTCTGGTAAATTTCAGATCTATAGTAATTAATATTAATTCTTAAAGGTCTTCTGTCACCCCACATTGTGCAATTTTCATTAGCCGACATTAGCTATTTGCAATCATACATGTCCTACCTTTGTCTGTGGCTTATTTCTTGTAAAAATCATACTTTTATCATATGCAAATGTCTTCACTACCAGCAAGTTGGGCGTGTACTTGCTGGTAGCCGCCGCCTCTGCTGCTTCTAGACACGCCCTATCTCCTCTTGATAGACAGGGCCAGCGAGCGCTCTCCTCCTCCCGCTGGCCCCGCCTGCTGCCGAGTTCCTGCGCCGTAACGTTCCTTCGATCGGCGCAGGCGTACTGAGTGAAGGACGCGCATTTGCCAGCTCCTTCCTCAGTGCGCCTGCGCCAATTACATCACACTACACCCAGAAGAGAAGACTGCCGGCAGGTGTCTTTATATAGGTTATTCCGTCTACAGGAGGGGCCCGGGCCTTGTGGGGGTATTTGTGCTATTGGATAACCCCTTTAAGAAACCATAATGATGTAATAATTATTTGTTTTTAGGGTTTTTTTGGTAGCTCCACGAAGCAGACAAGAATAGGACATGTTTATTTTTTGCGGGGCACAGAACAGACAGCCCATGGTGTGCTGTCTGCATATTTTGTGGCCACATTGAAATTAATGGATCCGCAAAAAAAAAAAAAAAAAAAAGATGCTGACCGAAACTATTGCCATGCGCTCTGAAAGTGTAAAACCAGAAGCAGAGATCGCAGTAACGCCTGTACAAGCACCATAGACACCTGTTCAGGCCATTTTAGTGCCTAAATAAAGTCTCATGCGTACCAATACGCATTAGACTTTTCCCTGCCATTCATAAGCGCAGGGCGCCCTGTGAACGCACAGGCAGCGCAGCAATGCTGCTAGGCCTGAAATAACCAATAAAGCACCGTACAGCAAGGAGCTTTGTTATTGGTTGGGAGGGCTGCCGAAGCGGTGTCATGCCGTGCAGATGGGGGCAGCTGGCAGGAATAATTGCTGTACTTGAAAGAAGGAGGGGTGAGCTCCCAGGCTGTTGCTGAAGGAAGGGGAGAGTAGGGAGGAGCAATGAACATGGCGGCAGTGGAGTTTAAGTGGATTCCCAGAGTGGTGGATAACTGCAGCCCCGCTCAGACATCCAGTTTGACAGCGCAGCGGGCCATTGCCGGCGTGCAGTGAATGCACAGCAAGCTGTTATGGCCAAGTGATCAGGGAAGATACACTATATTGGACTGTACTTCATCACATGCCTATAATTTACTTGCAGTGCATTCACTCCAGACGCCTTCCAGGGACTCATTAGCCCTATGCTGGAGAGCGGGGAGTGAGACTATTTACATGGGACTGTACGTTGGAGGTGCAGGAGAGAGGGTGGAATGTTATGTACGTGGGACTGTACATTGGAGAAGATGACGGGAGAGAAGAGATGCCATTTACATGGGACTGTATGCTGGAGAAGATGACGGGAGGGGAGAGGTCATTTACGTGGAAGTGTATGCTGAAGTGGACCGAACAGAGGGGAGAGATGTTAAACTAGTAATGGTTCCCTTGCATAAATACCAACCTCTTGGGGCACTTTAACACCACCGCTATTTATTTCTGTTCTTCTGTCTTTTAGATGAACAGAACAACAAAAGTACCGAATCGGGCACATAACTGACCCGAATACAGTTCAATGGACTCCACTGACTGATGGAAGCGGGATTGTGTCATTTTTTTTTTTTTTACCAGACCTAAATACAAGAAATAAATAGAGCGACTGAGTGCACGCCTGACTGGCTGCTCCAGTTTTCCTACTCAACCTCCTACTGGAGTGAGATTATGACGTTTAAAAAAAAAAGTTTCATTGATAAATTTGGAGTAAACTCATTAAATAGAGTCTTTCACCTAATCTGAGCGTTTTAGACCGCTCAGATCAGGTTATACTCTTTAACCCTCATTACGATCATACCTTTCTCTTATGTGTACCTCGCCCAGATAATGAAAATAACACTTTTTAAACTTATGCAAATTACCTTCTGAAGGTGCCCAGGGGCGGCGTTACTGGGCGATGTGCCCAGAAAAACACACCTCCAGCCGGCGGACTTCACGAGCGGCACCAGAGGACGGCGGGCTGGGAACTGGCCCACACCTGCGCACTGCTCTGCCCATTATGGGCAGAGAAACATCCTTTGGGTCCATTCACACGTCCGTTTTTTCTTTCCTGATCTGTTCCGTTTTTTCAGGAACAGATCAGGACCAGATCTGGACCCATTCATTTTCAATGGGTCCTGGAAAAAATCGGACAGCACAACGTGTGCTGTCCGTTTCCGTTGTGCCGTTCCGCATGTCCGTTTAAATATAAAACATGTCCTATTCTTGTCCTGAAAAATCGGATCCTGGTACAATACAAAGTCAATGGATCCGCAAAAAACGGATGACATTCGGATGTCATCCGTTTTTTGCGGATTCCGTTCCTGGAAACACAATTTTTATTATTTTTTTTCTTCAATTTTTTTCAAAGAAATCCAAACAACTTTATTTGATTATTGAAATGTATACATGTTCCCGTTTTTTGCGGATCCGCAAAAACGGATGACATACGGATGACATACGGAAACATTTTCAGGAACAACGGATCCGCAAAAAACGGACCGTTTTTCAGGATGAAAAAAAACAGGACGTGTGAATGGACCCTTTCATATTGCGCATGCGCCGGCCGGCCGGCCGTCTGTAGTTGGCCGGCGCATGCGCAATATGAAAAACTGTTCATCTGCCCATAATGGGCAGAGCAGTGCGCAGGTGCGGGCCAGTTCCAAGCCCGCCGTCCTCTGGTGCCGCTCGTGACGTCCGCCGGCTGGAGGTGTGTTTTTCTGGGCACATCGCCCAGTAACGCCGCCCCTGGGCACCTTCAGAAGGTAATTTGCATAAGTTTAAAAAGTGTTATTTTCATTATCTGGGCGAGGGACACATAATAGAAAGGTATGATCGTAATGAGGGTTAAAGAGTCTATAACCTGATCTGAGCGGTCTAAAACGCTCAGATTAGGTGAAAGACTCCCTTTAACCTATTTCAAAACTGGAGTGAGGGGTGTAAAAATGCAAAACAGTAACAACATTTCTGTGCAAGTGCGCCCAAAAATTCGTAAAAGTACAAAATTACAATTTTGCTACTTTTTCCAAGTCAGAATTGTGGTGTGAAGGCATGACAAACCAAGACCCAAGTCTGTCGTCTTTTCACGTTTCCCCTGTGTTCGGGGTAGAAGAGAACTCCCAACAGGCTTTCTTTAAGTCCTGCCCTGCTTAACAGAAACGGTACAGATCTGTTTTGCAGCCCATAGACTTCTATTATGACAGAATGAACGGAATAACCTAAGGATGTCGTCAATATTATACCTTTAAATAAAATAATTTTCCATTAAAAGAAAAAAAATAATACACACGCATATATATCACCATGTTAGGCTACTTTCACACTCACGTTTTTTGCGGATCCGTCATGAATCTGCAAAAACGCTTCCGTTACAATAATACAACCGCATGCATCCATCATGAACGGATCCGGTTCTATTATGTCTTCTATAGCCATGACTGTCAATGGGAGACGGATCCGTTTTCTATTGTGCCAGATAGAACGGATCCGTACCCATTGACTTACATTGTGTGCCAGGACATATCCGTTTGGCTCCGCTTCATCAGGCGGACAAGAAGAAGCTGCAAGCTGCGTTTTGGTGTTCGCCTTCAAAGCGGAATGGCAATATTATGAGTGTGGGACAATAGCCACGCGGGCAGCCCGATGCGCACATTATCATAGTAACCTATGATACTGTGCGCTCCCGTGCACACGATGTATGCCACTCCAGGACATATGGCCCGCTCACGGAACGTATGTCTCGGAGGGCATACAGTCGTGTGCATGAGCCCTTAGGCTACATTCACAGGAACGTATTTTGTTTCCGTGTCCTATCCACACACAAAAAAAAAAAAAAAACACGGAACGGGTGCGGACCCATTCATTTCTATGGTCTGCAAAAAACGCGGACAGCACAATCTGCGCCATCTACGTCCGTATGTCCGTTCCGTGGCCCCGCCAAAAAAATAGAACATGTCCTATTCTTGTCCGTTTTGCTGACTAGGATAGGAATTGCTACAACAGATCCGCACAAAAACGGATGCCAAAAGGGCGTCATCCATATTTTTTGCCGATCGGTGTTTGTCGGACTGCAAAACACATACGGTCGAGTGAATGAAGCCTTATGTGACCACATCAGCCGTTGCAGGTTCATCAGGTGACCGGTGATCTTTACAAAGGGCAATTATGGGGAACGAGCAGTCATAGGAAAGCTCCTTGCCCAGATTGTTGTCCCATGTAAAGGCTTTTTTATGTAGTTTTTGGAAGCCAAAACCAGGACTGTATTATAAATAAAAAAGTAGACATGTATCTGTCCTTAATACTTTCTCTCCTTTTATGGTCCACACCTGATTTTGGCTTTAACAACTGTATGAAAAAACCTGAATGTGTGGCAGCACCCTACAAGGGTTGTTTGGGCTACAGGTATTTATGACCTATCCTCAGGCCTCTTGTAGTCACCAATACACACTAGAATGGGTTGTGCAGTGCAACAATACTGATGACAGCCTCAAGATAAGTTAGTAATATCAGATCAGAAAGGGTCCAACTCTCAGCAACCCATCGCTTGTGCAAGCGCAATTTCCTCTTTAAAATTACCTTTGCAGAGATAACATGTAGGAAATCTTATAGAGGAAGTAGCACTTGCACAAGCTGATTGGCAGGGGTCCCGGGTGTCAGACCCCCAACTATTTGATATTACTAGTGTTGAGCAAAGCGAGCTTTGGATGCTTCATCCAAAACTTCGGAATAATACTGTATCAGATCCGTCTCCGTACAGTATTAGAATGTATGGGCTCCGATGAGCCGAAGTTAGTTATTCGCGAAGTCACACGCAAAGTCATTGAATAACTTCAGTAACTGATTTTTAAATGGAAAAACACTCTAAAACTTGAAACCGAACTCTGTTTGGTTCTGAGGCACAAGTCGAAACCAAAGCAGAGTTTGGTTTCAAGTTTTTCACTTAAAAAAAAAAATACCCTTAGTTATTCAACAAAGTCACGCGCGACTTTGCGACTAACTTCGGCTCATCGGAGCCCATATAGTCTAATACTGTACAGAGATTTGCTTTACTCAACACTATTGAGGACCTAACCTGTGGATAGGTCATCAATATTGTAGCACTGCACAACCCCTTTAAAGTCAGTGGGTTCAATTTGAATATGTTAAACGGGTTGTCCAAAGATATTGATGACCTTTCCTCAGGATAGGTCATCATCATATCAGCAGGGGTCCGAGTCCTGGCACCCCTGCCGATCAGCTATTTTTAGGTTGCCACCGGACTCACCAGAGCTCTGATGAGCACAGCTGGCTCCTGGCAGCTTTCCAGGCACTAGGGCTGTTTCAGGTATCGAACTTTCGATACCCAGTCGAAACTTTTGTCCCGGTATCAATACGATACAGGGATTTGCCTTTTATCGATACTAGCCCAGTATCAGAGGACATGAGCGCGCTGAGAGCAGCGCGGCCATGTTCCCTCAGCAGCACAAGGAGAAGGAAGCAGTCTCTCCCTCCCCCTGTGCCGCACCTGAGGGGTTAACTGCCGTTGATCGCAGCGCCCTGTCAGATGCCGGGTGTCGGCAATGTGTTTCTGCCGCCGACTGTATTTGTATATTAAACGGTAATTATCATTAGTGGCGCAGGGCACCCCACCCAACAGTATTAAAATCGTCGGTGGCAGTGGCCACAGAGTCCCCCCACCTCCTCTCATTGGTGGCAGTTGTGATCGGAGCCCCAGCAGTGTAATCCTGGGGTTCCGATCGGTTACTATGGCAGCCAGGACGCTACTGAAGCCCTGGCTGCCATAGTCAGCTCCCTGCTGCTGTGTGTACTATGCACAGGGCAGCAGGGAGCTTGTGAGGTCCTATGGTCCTATTCACCTTAATAGAGTTCTATCAGGGTGAATAGGACAAGGGATTAAAAGATCCCAGGTTCTAGCCCCTAAGGGGGGAAATAGTTATTAAAGAAACTGTAAAAAATTCAAATAAAATACACCAATATAGTATAAATTTCACAATTTTACATATAAAATATATAAACAATAAATAAAATCATATTACATATCGCCACATCCAAAAAGTTCAAAATATTTAAAAAAAATATGGTGTACACCATAAAAGAAAAAATATAATTTTTTTTTTAGTCAACTTGTCCCCCCCCCCCCCAAAAATAGGATAGGACTGTTCGATCATGGGCCGGACGTTCCATAAAATGGCTTTTTTTGCGTGGTATCAAGTATCGCAATACTTTTTTACGGTATCTAAACAGATAAAAAAAAATTGGTATCGAAACAACCCTACCGTGTACAGTGCTGTACGTCATAGAGGCTGTGCTTGATATTGCGGCTCAGCCCCATTGACTTCCACGTGGCTGAGCTGCAACTGGACTATCTGACGGATGTACAGTGACATCACATGGCCTAGGACAGCTCATCAAAGTAAATTACCACATGACCCCTTTAACAGCTTCTAATGGAACCCATGGACTTTCATTAACATTTTAATGGTGATTACAAGAGTCTTTGGCACTGTCCTAAACAAGGACCCCGGCACACTCTTCGCACATCATTGAGGGGGCATTCCTGTGAACAGTATGCGAGATCTCTTATAATGAACACTAGATTAGCACCTGTGACTTGAAATCTATTTTACATTTGTTAAACCACTAATGTGTCCCCTAGGTATAACGCAGGCACCTTCAATAGTGTGCTTTTCAGCACATTATTCACACACTCACTTAGGACTCACACCCGGTGGCAGTATTACAGCTATAAGGCCATACTACACCTCATTTTAGGAGTTACACACATGGATTCACATAAAATTGAGCTTTTAGGTGAGAATATGATACATTACAGAAATTAAGTCAACATCTAGGACCCAAAGGAACCCCAACCCAGATTTACTAATGTGTCTGCACCTAGAAAGTCTAAAAAGTGGCGCCTCAGGTTCCTACAGTTCCAGCAGAGAAGGTCTAGCCGGATACTGCCGTTCACCGCCAGTCCCCATTGCATAAACCTTTTTTTACTGCCCGAAAAACGGCACCTATGCGGGAAAGTGGCCAGGTCTCCACTGGATCCCATTATAGTCAAAAGGGTCCAGTGGTGAACCACAGTATCCAGCTAGGCCAGTTCCAGTGAAGTCCGGCAGGCTGTTCGGTTAAACGGAGGTGTGAACCTACTAGGGATGTCCCGACCATTTATTTATTTATTTTTTAGACCAAGTATCGATACTTTTATTTACGTACTCGGGGATACCAATTATAACAATGAAATAACATTTATTTTGTGACCACTGACCAAACAATTTAATTTAGTTATAGGGGAGATTTATCAAACCTTGTACAAAGAAACAGCAGCGCAGTTGCTGATAGCAATAAAAAAAATGAAAGCTGGAATTTGGTTGCTATGGACAACTGCTTTACTTTTCCTTTGTACAAGGGTTAATTAATAGGCATATAACAGTGTTTTCCAACCAATGTGCCTCCAGCTGTTGCAAAACAACAACTCCCACACTGGTTGGGAATCACCATTATATGCCCATTCCTCCCCCCCCTTTCTTTATAGTCACCGTTTGAACATGAAATGGAGAGAAATTAACAGAATTTCTCCTCCATTTCATGCACCACCATACCCGCCTGGCCTGCTGCAATCCTTCCCATACTGGGAGGAAGTGGCTTTAACCTCCTCCCAGTGCTAGGCAACCGCACAGGACTTGGGAGCTGCCGCACAGAAGTCCCGCTCCCACACCAATCAGCTGGGACCTGCTGCCGTCCCCACGCTGATCAGCTGGGAGCGCTGCTGCCGCGGAAACAGACGCGGGACCCACAGCCAGCATACCCACCGCTGATCATCTGGGACACGGGACCTGCCGCTGCATGGCCATCAGGTATCGGTGACATTTGCACGAATACAAGTACTCCGGTATCGGGACATCCCTAGAACCTGCCCATAGTCAAGAAATAGTTGGTATAGAGCTAGACAAAAGAGTGCACCAGATTTACCATCCAGCCTGAGCCCCTGTGGTAAATCTGGTGCAGGTCTAGACAGCAGGTCTAAGCTTCCACCATCTCCAGGATTAGTAAATCTGCCCGTGCGCGCGGCAGTACAGGGTGCAAGCACAAGACAATGCTATTATCTCCAGTAGTGAGCACTGCACTGACAGGCACACACATCGCTGCTCCTGCCCACAGCACATTGGCACAGGACACCCTGCACTGATGTGTTACGCCATGCTTTAGCAGAGCAAGGACAGGAAGGAGCGCTGCATAGCACATCGCTGCTCCCGTCTGTCCTCGCAAAAATTGGTGGAAATAGGTGAAAATAAGATCTCTAAACCTAGATGCACCGCATTTTGTCTCACTTTACACCAAAATCTACATACAGTTACATTAGTAAATTTCAGTCAGTGTCTGTGAGCAGCACATCGTCCTGTGCTGCCATCTGTATGGGGATGAATGATTCTGTTATAGATCGCTCATCCCCATACAAAAGGTGATGATTGCTGCAATCAGGCAATAAACAGAATAAGGCCTCCCTCACACAGTCAGTATTTGTAAGCCAAAACCAGGACTCTGCCCAAAACACAGAAGAGACACATCTTTCTATTATATATTTTCTCTGTAGGTTCCACTTCTGGATCAACTTGCAGGATGACAGGCCGAACTGGATGGACAAATGTCCGGGCAAATGGAGCGGCCCCCAGGAAAAAAAGTAAGCGCTATTAGATCCCTGCTTTATGCCTTACATAACGTGCTACTTATTTTATGTCTGGACCGATGAAAGGTCCTCTTTAAATGGATCCTAATACTCTCCAGTCTTCCACTGCTCCCCAGTGCCCCCACTGGTTTCTGAATCCTGGCCTCCATTGAAAACATTTCTACAAGTCACTGCCTGCAGCAGTCACACGTCAATGCTGGAAACCAGGATACACAGACGAGATCAGGAACTCCGAAGCGATGGGGACTGGTAAAGCAGGTACTACTCAGTTTATCTTATAACAACCTGTATATTATGCTTTGGGAGGGGGGGGGGGGGGAATAAAAAAAAAAAATCAAGGGGCTCAACAATTTTTTTTAAAAGCAAAGATTTTCATCAAAAGACTGTATACAAATCTTAACGGATTCTCTCCATTTGAGAGAAGCCATTTTACAACAGCCAGCCTCTACTGCTCCAGAGGCATAATTCAGGCGGCCATAAACAGCATTCTCCACTTTATCAATGACTGGACGAGACTGGGGGTCATTTCAAAGGACTATTTATTACTACGGGGAACATGTAACTATCACTTTCAAGACTGACATTTCATACGCCAATCTAAGGCTAGTTTCACACTAGCGTTCGGCTGTCCGCTCGTGAGCTCCGTTTGAAGGGGCTCACGAGCGGACCTGAACGCAGCCGTCTGGCCCTGATGCAGTCTGAATGGATGCGGATCCGCTCAGACTGCATCAGTCTGGCGGCGTTCAGCCTCCGCTCCGCTCAGCAGGCGGACACCTGAACGCTGCTTGCAGCGTTCGGGTGTCCGCCTGGCCGTGCGGAGGCGTGCGGATCCGTCCAGACTTACAATGTAAGTCAATGGGGACGGATCCGTTTGAAGATGACACAATATGGCTCAATCTTCAAGCGGATCCGTCCCCCATTGACTTTCAATGTAAAAGTCTGGACGGATCCGCTCAGGCTAATTTCACACTTAGCTTTTTTTTGCTAATATAATGCAGACGGATCCGTTCTGAACGGAGCCTCCGTCTGCATTATTATGATCGGATCCGATAGAACGCTAGTGTGAAAGTAGCCTTTAGGATAACACAACTGGCAGAATTCGTTAAAAATTGGACCTGGTTGTATTATCTCTAAAATGACCAAGGCGGATCCGGCACCAAAATCATTGTAAGTAAATGGGGGACATATCCGTTTTCTTTTGAGTCTGAGAAAATGGATCCGTCCCCATTGACTTACATTATTAGTCATGCTGGATAAGTGTTGCTCCGCATGCCAGGACGCACTCATGGGAACGCAATGAAACTGAACGCATTCTGGTGCACTTCGTTCCGTTCCCTTCAGTTCTATCCCCTTTGACAATGAATGGGGACAAAATTGAAGCGTTTTCCTTCGGTTTTGAGATCCTATGACTGATCTCTATACCGGAAAGAAAAAGCGCAGATGTGAAAGTAGCCTAAGCCGACAAGGAAGTTTCAAGCATACGTTATTCCAGTTTTCTGGTGTAACTATGTCAGACATGCCTCCTGCCACTCATTTTTAGCTGGTTAGCGATTGCCAAAACGCCTTTTTTATGGCCCAGTGTAAGCGCTACATGGGTCTCTCCTGTGCAGCATTAAGAGCTCGGCTCTCACATGACAGACAAGGCTCCGGCTCTAACAGCCGAGATTGGCACTTAGATGCCACTGTCAATAGCATGACCAGTTTGTGTTGTTAAAAACACTACATGCATTTGGTATCGATATAATCGTACTGACCCAGAGAATAAAAGTACGTTATTTAGGGTACTTTCACACTTGCGTTGTGAGGATCCGGCATAGTATAGTGAGGATAGTGTGAAAGTACCCTTATGCCGAAAAATGAATGCCACAAAATTTATAACATAAAAACCCCAGAAAGAGTTAATAAAAGTTAATTAATAAGTTAGGGTACTTTTACACTAGCGTTTTTCTTTTCCGGCATAGAGTTCCGTCCTAGGGGCTCAATACCGGAAAAGAACTGATCAGTTTTATCCTAATGCATTCTGAATGGAGAGCAATGGAGAGAGATGCATCAGGATGTCTTCAGTTCAGTCTTTTTGACTGTTCAGGACGGAGAATACCGCAGAATGCTACGTTCTATCTCCGGCCAAAATTCCGGAACACTTGCCGGAATGCCGGATCTGGCATTAATTTACATTAAAATATATTAGTGCCGGATCTGGCATTAATTTACATTAAAATATATTAGTGCCGGATCCGGCATTAAAAATACCGCAATGCCGGATGCGCAGACCGGAAAAAATAAAATAAATGCTGGATACGTTTTTCCAGATAACACCGGAAAGACAGATCCGACATTTCAATGCATTTGTAAGACGGATCAGGATCCTGATCCGTCTTACAAATGCCATCATACATTTTGACGGATCCGGCAGGCAGTTCCGATGACGGAACTGCCTGTCTGATTCCTCTGCCGCAAGTGTGAAAGTACCCTTATAAGTACTTCAAAATGGCACCATTAAAAACCACCCAAAAACTTGTCCTGCAAAAAATAAGCTCTATACATCTACATCGATAGAAAAATAAATAGGTTACAGCTCTTGGAATGAGACAAAAAATATATAAAAAAATTGCCTGGTCACCAGGGCCCAAAATAGGCTGGTCACTAAGGAGTTAGAAGTCTGGCACATTGGGGGTAGCACCAAGTAGTGCCAGTCCATGATTTCAGCGCTGGCTCACTTCCTTGTCATTATAGCCATAATATTTGCATTCAGAGATGTCCACAAAACATGGATGCCGCACCTATGCCTTCCTCAATTTGCGGAACGGGTAGCCCATTATAGGCCATTCTATATATATATATATATATATATATATATATATATATATATATATATATTTTGCAGGGACGCGGAACGGGTGCGCAAAATTGTGGAACGGATGCGGACCCATTCATACGGCTGTGTGAATGAGCCCTAAATATATAGAAGGATCTTCTATGTTCATGCAGCAGGATGTGTGCCGACGTCACCACGTGGTGAGAGCGATTACGTCAAAGGTCTTTTTGCAGGTCCTGAAAGCAGACAAAAGACGACAATGCCGGCTGCGCAAACAAGTGGATGAGGCGAGTTACGGTAATTGTTTTTATTTATTTTTTAACCCCTCAATCCACATTTTACTAAGCATTCTGTATTACGAATGCTATTATTTTCCCTTATAACCATGTTATAAGGAAAATAATAAAATCTACACAACACCGAACCCAAACCCGAACTTCAGTGAAGTCCGGGTTCGGGTCTGGGTACCACATTCAGTTTTTTTATCACGCGCGTGCAAAGTGCATTGCTCCTGCGCAATCAAAACTGAACACCACAATTAAAACTGACTGAAATTGTGTGCGCAATCGCGTGGGTTTCTATCTGAAAGAGGCCTAAGTGTTTTGCGGTCCGCAAACTCCGCATCTGCAAAACACGGCCAGCCCTATGATAGAAATGCCTATTCTGGTCTGGACAAGAATAGCACAAGCTTTTTTTTTTTTTCCGGGTCCACATAGAGTGCTGTCTGCATCTTTTGTGGCCCCATTGAAATGAATGAGCCGGTACCTTTTCCGCACAATTGCAGAACGGTTGCAGACACAGAAATACGGTTGTCTTAATGGACGCTAAGGGCACTAGAATGATTTATACATGACCCATTAAAAAGAGAGAGATCCTTTCATCACTCCTGACATGTCTGTTTGCATAAATAAGCACCTCTTCTGTAGTGCTGTACCTCTATTATTCCTACAAGAAGTTAATGAATGAATTGCCAACTAGGTGTTACCAGTTCAGGGTATGTCCCTACAAAGTCTGACATTATCCAATCAGTGCTGTCAGTGGCAGACTGTGCATGGACTCACCCCCAACTAGTACAACTCGGTAAGCAATTCCTTCCGTGGCAGATACACTGAGGATTTTCTGCCATGAACGGAGGGAAACTTTGCAGTGTACTGCAGTCCCAGCAAAGTGGATGACACTTTACAAAATCCCATCCACAAGCTGCAGTGGAAACTGACCAGTGTAATCCGCATGTCAAGGGACGCTACCTTTTGAATTCACAGGGCGGAATCTGCTGCAAACTGTGACAAAGCCTCAAGCCATATTATGCTCCGGACTGGCCGCAGAAGCAAAATCAGGGTGGAAAATCTGTCCTATGTCGCCGTGTTTGGTCCTCATGCATTTTGAATGGAAACAGATCCATTCAGGATGCATCAGGAAGTCTTCCGTTCCGCCAGCATGCCACTTTGTGAGCAGACACAAAACCGGAAAAAAAATTGAAGTCAGGCTGAGTTCACACTTCCGTTATTTGGTCGGTTATTGTGAGCCAAAACCAGTAGTGAAGCTACTCAGAGGTCAGGTGTAATGGAAAGATCTGCACCTGTTCTTTGTATTTGACCCGCACCTGGCTTTGGCTCACAGTAAATGATAGAAATAACTGATCAAATAACAGAAGTGTGAACTCAGCCTCAATGTTGACTCCATAAAAAACGGATCTGTCACCTATCGACATTCAATGTATTTAGTGACGGATCCGTCCCCCCCCCCCCCCCTTTTTACTTAACACAAATGCATCCTGACGGAACAGATGCACCCTGATGTGCAAAATCAAAACAAATCCGTTTAATTCAGGCATTGAGATCCTCTGCCGGATCTCAATACCGGAATTAACAACGCACATGTGAAAATAGCCTAAGGGATCATTCAGACGACCGTAGTGTTTTGCAGATCTGCAAAACAAGGATGCTGGCCCGTGTGCGTTCATAGAAAATGCCTATTTGTGTCCGCAATTTCAGACAAGAACAGGACATGTGCTTTTTTTTTTTTTTGTCGGGCCGCGGAACAGAACTTCGGATGTGGAGAGCACGCAGTTTGCTGTCCGCATCTTTTGTGGCCCCATTGACATGAATGGGTCCGCACCTGTTCTGCAAAACTGTGGAACAGGCGGGGAGCCGTTCACACAGCCATCTGAAAGGGCCCTAATAGTGGAGATCACAGGTGGACGTCTTCCAGTAAACCAGGTCTTGTTTCCATCTGCACAGCTACAAACTCACTGGGGGAGATCTATAAAAACCGGTGTAACGTAGACCTGGTTTAGTTGCCCCTAGCAACCAGACTGCTCCTTTCACTTTTCACAGCTCCTCTGGAAAATGAAAGGTGGAATCTGATTGGTTGCTAGGGGTAACTAAGCCAATTCTCCCCCTCTGTAGCTGAATGCCCTCTATTGTTCTCTGTGAGCAGTCACTTCACTGTAGTGTCCTTTATGGGACGATGGACGAAGTCCAGGAAAAAAAATGTCTGCCCGTGTGATCACTACTGAATTCAGGTATGAGAAGTCCCGGCAGATAAGGCTCAGTGCACACCTGTACTGTGTGATGACAGCGGTCACATCTCCACATCATGAGGCCCATACAATGGCGCAGCCATGTGAGCGCCAGCCACCTCCCCTCCCCCGGCCTGCACAGCTCTCAGCCGGTACAATGTCACACACGTCCGGCCCTCACCCACCCTTTCCTGCTGGCTCGGCCAGTGAAGGCCAGACAGACTAGGCCGCACATTGCACCTCGACCAAGAGCCCAGTCGCCGGGGGGAGGGGGACCCGGAAAAAGCGCTCCCGACCCGGGACACCAGAGCGACAGCTTCACACAGCGCGGCATTCACACGCAGCACTTACTTCTCGTCCCCCCAAATATATGCAGCAATGGCGGCCGCCTGGCTCCCCGTCCGCCTGGTATTTCTACCCTTCTTGCCGAACGTGCGTGCGGATTGGCTGCGCCGGGGTCACGTGACTAAACAAAACCGTCACCAGCTAAACCTAAAATGAACCCTTTGTCCACGGATAATTGCGGGCGGCCGCTTTGTGGCGAGAGGCCCCGGATGGAAGTCGGGGCGGAGGGGGGTGTTCTCCGTTAGAACCCCGCACAGGGCCAGGAAGCTATCACCTCGACTCTCCGCACACCCCCTCGTCCTCCCGCTGCACTGCTCCTGCAGACGCCATGTTGCCCCGTCCAGCCAAAAAAAAATGCGTCGCGTAGGAATCCTCTCAACGGCCAGCGAAGGGTGTGCGCGAGCCGACAGACGGCGGGAGGCCATTAGCCGGCCGGTACGGTTAACCCTTCGTTTACCGGTGATAGGAGCAAACGCAGCGCGCAAGGAGTTAAGCGGGCGCGTGAGGCCCAGTAGAGGGCGGGCACTCACCTGCTCGGCGCCGGCTCCACACGGCACAGGCCCGGACACCCGCTTCACTTTTTTTTTTTTTTTTTTTCTTTTCTTCAGTTTAAACCAGAGGGCTAGACGTGGAGACAGACGTCCCCCCACGTGACCGGCTCCGGCCCCTCCCACTGTGATTGCCGGGGGCGCGCCAGCTGGGGAGTGGGCGGGGGCGCGCGTCTAGCAGGCGGGAGCGCGGGGAGTCCGGTGTGGCCGGAGGAAGGTGCTCGTGACTGTAGAGAACCTGGGAATGGTTTATTTCTCCTAGGGACAAGCCAAATGCAGTGAAAAGGAATACAAATGTTATAAAGCAGGGAAGATATTAAAACAATAGAAAACAGGCTTTTTCACAGCAAAGTGTTTTGCATCAGTGATTGGGAGCAAAAACCAGGAGTCAGGGGCAGATCGGGAACTTAACGTGGCCCTGGAAAAAACTAAAAGTGGCCCTCCAGGAGGAGGGGCAACAGAGCTAGGCGGAGCCAGCAATTTCATTGTTCAGTACAATATACCGCCCCAGCAGAACCAGATACCACAGCGCAGCATGAAATACTGCCCCAGCAGAACCAGATACCACAGCACAGCACTAAATACTGCCCCAGCAGAACCAGATACCACAGCGCAGCACTAAATACTGCCCCAGCAGAACCAGATACCACAGTGCAGCACTAAATACTGCCCCAGCAGAACCAGATACCACAGTGCAGCACTAAATACTGCCCCAGCAGAACCAGATACCACAGCGCAGCACTAAATACTGCCCCAGCAGAACCAGATACCACAGCGCAGCACTAAATACTGCCCCAGCAGAACCAGATACCACAGTGCAGCATTAAATACTGCCCCAGCAGAACCAGATACCACAGCGCAGCATGAAATACTGCCCCAGCAGAACCAGATACCACAGCGCAGCACTAAATACTGCCCCAGCAGAACCAGATACCACAGCGCAGCACTAAATACTGCCCCAACAGAACCAGATACCACAGTGCAGCACTAAATACTGCCCCAGCAGAACCAGATACCACAGCGCAGCATGAAATACTGCCCCAGCAGAACCAGATACCACAGTGCAGCACTAAATACTGCCCCAACAGAACCAGATACCACAGTGCAGCACTAAATACTGCCCCAGCAGAACCAGATACCACAGGGCTGCCATCAGAAATGTTGGGGCCCCTTACACAGCTCAAGGCCTGGGCCCCCCCTCCTACCCCGCCCCTTTAGAATCCGTCCCGACTCCACCTCTTCTCCACCCCCAATGACCTACCCCCAATTTCATTATTTTTTTACAACTATAAAGACAGTAAATAATGATAATCAGCGATTTCAGTAAGGAATTATTTTTTGACCAAATAATATGAAGCCTGCTACCACGACAAGGTAGACTCTTTTAAGCAGGACCCTCCACTAACACTAACTACACTACCTGTTCTAATCTGCCCTAGCAATCTTCCCCTGGCACATTTAAGAAAAAACACCTTAAAAGCACAAGGTTTACTGTTACAGTGTTATGGGGGGATCTGTGGATGACTTACTGTTATGGGGGGAATCTGTGGATGACTTACTGTTATGGGAGGAATCTGTGGATGACACACTGTTATGGGGGGAATCTGTGGATGACACACTGTTATGAGGGGAATCTGTGGATGACACACTGTTATGGGGGATCTGTGGATGACACACTGTTATGGGGGATCTGTGGATGACACACTGTTATGGGGGATCTGTGGATGACGAACACTGTTATGGGGATCTGTGGATGACACACTGTTATGGGGGATCTGTGGATGACGAACACTGTTATGGGGGATCTGTGGATGACACACTGTTATGGGGGATCTGTGGATGCCGAACACTGTTATGGGGATCTGTGGATGACACACTGTTATGGGGGGATCTGTGGATGACGAACACTGTTATGGGGGATCTGTGGATGACACACTGTTATGGGGGATCTGTGGATGACACTTTCATGGGGGATCTGTGGATGACACTTTTATGGGGGATCTGTGGATGACACTCAACCACTCTCAAACCCAACTGGTCAAACTTGTTAAATGGATCCCAAACATAATATGCACAATAACACCCCCCACCCCCTCCAACACTTAATTGACCCCTTCATGGCCTAAACATTTTTTTCAAAGCAGAACACAAAGCTAAATAGGGCTGGGTGGGCTGGCAAGGGAGGGGTTAATAACAATAAGTGATGGAGGATCCTGGCCCTGTGGGATAATCCAGAAAACAGCTTTGCATTTTACCCCTGAGCAAAGACCACACAACATAGCGCTGCCTAGCCAAGTAGACAACATAAGGATCAATATGAAAATAAATCATTTGGAGCCTTTGAAATAGCTCAGCTCAGTATGCGGCATAGGCTACTGTCACACCTGCCGTTTCTGCGTCCGCCTGTGAGATCTGTTTCAGGAATCTCACAAGCAGCCCCAAACAGACCAGTTTTGCCCCAATGCATTCAGAATGGATAAGGATCTGTTCAGAATGCATCCGTTTGGCTCCGTTCCGCCTCCATTCTGCTATGGAGGCGGACACCAAAACGCTGCTTGCAGCAGACAGGCAGGCAGCCTGAGGCGCGCTAATCTGAAGGCGGCGTCACGGCATGAGGCGGCAGCAGGCAGCGACAGCGTCTGACGTCACCTGCCGCTGCGCAGCTACATTCCTCTGCGCAGCGGCTCAGAGCCTTTTAAAGGGGAATGCAGCCGGAGCCGGTATACCAGGTATAATACGGTAAGGGCAAGGAATAGAGATAGGAAGTTCGGATCTTTCAGATCAATCGGTTCATTTGAATCAAATGAACTGATTCATGAATCGGATCTTCGGTTCATTTGCTAAGTCTACTGACTGAAGAGCTTAGGTGGTGCGCATGCGCGGATGCTTCGATTCACTTGCTGACTCGCTAAGTCGGCTCTTGGTGCATTGTCTGAGCTCTGACTGAGTGAGTCAGGAATGAAGGGAAGCGGACAGGAGGACTCAGTCACTCAGGAGCTGTGTGGTGGGCATTGTTGTCTGTTGTGCATGCAATGCATTGTTCCCCACAGTGACAGCAGTACAACTAAGTGAATGCACAGGGAAAACTGGATGTGATAAGGTGATAACATTAACACTGGCTGATAATAAAATAGTCCCCACAATCCCCACAGACATCACTCAGGAAAATAACTAGTGTTCAATTTGTGCACGATTTTCTAATAAACCTGAAGAGAGCTTGTCACCCTGTCGGATCCGTCCTGCCGCCGCTCCGTCCCCTTTGACTATATAATGGGGACGGGGGTGGAGCTCCGGCGCAGTATGGCAGTTCGCGGTGAGAGGCCAGCGGACTAAAAAGTTGGACATGCAGTACTTTTAGTCCGGCGGCTTTTCGCCATGCACTGCCATGCTGCGCCGGAGCTCCAACCCCATCCCCATTACAGGGAGTGCAGAATTATTAGGCAAATGAGTATTTTGACCACATCATCCTCTTTATGCATGTTGTCTTACTCCAAGCTGTATAGGCTCGAAAGCCTACTACCAATTAAGCATATTAGGTGATGTGCATCTCTGTAATGAGAAGGGGTGTGGTCTAATGACATCAACACCCTATATCAGGTGTGCATAATTATTAGGCAACTTCCTTTCCTTTGGCAAAATGGGTCAAAAGAAGGACTTGACAGGCTCAGAAAAGTCAAAAATAGTGAGATATCTTGCAGAGGGATGCAGCACTCTTAAAATTGCAAAGCTTCTGAAGCATGATCATCGAACAATCAAGCGTTTCATTCAAAATAGTCAACAGGGTCGCAAGAAGCGTGTGGAAAAACCAAGGCGCAAAATAACTGCCCATGAACTGAGAAAAGTCAAGCGTGCAGCTGCCAAGATGCCACTTGCCACCAGTTTGGCCATATTTCAGAGCTGCAACATTACTGGAGTGCCCAAAAGCACAAGGTGTGCAATACTCAGAGACATGGCCAAGGTAAGAAAGGCTGAGAGACGACCACCACTGAACAAGACACACAAGCTGAAACATCAAGACTGGGCCAAGAAATATCTCAAGACTGATTTTTCTAAGGTTTTATGGACTGATGAAATGAGAGTGAGTCTTGATGGGCCAGATGGATGGGCCCGTGGCTGGATTGGTAAAGGGCAGAGAGCTCCAGTCCGACTCAGACGCCAGCAAGGTGGAGGTGGAGTACTGGTTTGGGCTGGTATCATCAAAGATGAGCTTGTGGGGCCTTTTCGGGTTGAGGATGAAGTCAAGCTCAACCCCCAGTCCTACTGCCAGTTTCTGGAAGACACCTTCTTCAAGCAGTGGTACAGGAAGAAGTCTGCATCCTTCAAGAAAAACATGATTTTCATGCAGGACAATGCTCCATCACACGCGTCCAAGTACTCCACAGCGTGGCTGGCAAGAAAGGGTATAAAAGAAGAAAATCTAAGGACATGGCCTCCTTGTTCACCTGATCTGAACCCCATTGAGAACCTGTGGTCCATCATCAAATGTGAGATTTACAAGGAGGGAAAACAGTACACCTCTCTGAACAGTGTCTGGGAGGCTGTGGTTGCTGCTGCACGCAATGTTGATGGTGAACAGATCAAAACACTGACAGAATCCGTGGATGGCAGGCTTTTGAGTGTCCTTGCAAAGAAAGGTGGCTATATTGGTCACTGATTTGTTTTTGTTTTGTTTTTGAATGTCAGAAATGTATATTTGTGAATGTTGAGATGTTATATTGGTTTCACTGGTAAAAATAAATAATTGAAATGGGTATATATTAGTTTTTTTGTTAAGTTGCCTAATAATTATGCACAGTAATAGTCACCTGCACACACAGATATCCCCCTAAAATAGCTAAAACTAAAAACAAACTAAAAACTACTTCCAAAAATATTCAGCTTTGATATTAATGAGTTTTTTGGGTTCATTGGGTTCATTTGGGTTGTTGTTCAATAATAAAATTAATCCTCAAAAATACAACTTGCCTAATAATTCTGCACTCCCTGTATAGTCAATGGGGACGGAGCGGCGGTCCGGCGAAATAACGGCAGGACGGATCCGACAGGGTGAATAGCCTGTCGGATCCGTCCTGCCGCTAGTGTGAAAGTAGCCTTACAATCTCATGGCTTCTGAGCAACAGATTGCGTGGCCTTCACAGTCATCTGTCACTTCTCTTATCTCTCTGCTCCTGTCCCTTAATCTTATCACTGCTGCAAAAGCATCAGCCGACAGCCTCAGTGTTCTAGTGACTCACGGTTCTTTTAACTCAAAGAATCGAATGAGTCTCTAACTAAGGCCTCATGCACACGACCGTTGTGTGCATCCGTGGCCGTTGTGCCGTTTTCCGTTTTTTTTCGCGGACCCATTGACTTTCAATGGGTCCGTGGAAAAATCGGAAAATGCACCGTTTTGCAGCCGAGACCGTGATCCGTGTATCCTGTCCGTCAAAAAAATAAGACCTGTCCTATTTTTGGGACGGACAACGGTTCACGGACCCATTCAAGTCAATGGGTCCGTGAAAGAACACGGATGCACACAAGATTGGCATCCGTGTCTGTGATCCGTGGGCGTAGGTTACTTTCATACAGACGGATCCGAAGATCCGTCTGCATAAAAGCTTTTTCAGATCTAAGTTTTCACTTCGTGAAAACTCATACCCGACAGTATATTCTAACACAGAGGCGTTCCCATGGTGATGGGGACGCTTCTAGTTAGAATACACTACAAACTGTGTACAAGACTGCCCCCTGCTGCCTGGCAGCACCCGATCTCTTACGGGGGCCATGATCAGCACAATTAACCCCTTCAGGTGCGGCACCTGAAGGGGTTAATTGTACTATCATATTCCCCTGTAAGAGATCAGGGCTGCTAGGCAGCAGGGGGAAGACCCCTCCCCAGTTTGAATATCATTGGTGGCCAGTGCGGCCCCCCCCCTCCCTCCCTGTATTGTAATAATTCGTTGGTGGCACAGTGTGCGCCCCCCCCCCTTCGTCCCTGTATTGTAATAATTATTCGTTGGTGGCACAGTGTGCGCCCCCCATCGGTCCCCCCCTTTCTCCCTGTATTGTAGTAATTATTCGTTGGTGGCACAGTGTGCGCCCCCATCGCCCCCCCCCCCCCCAATCATTGGTGGCAGCGGAGTTCCGATCGGAGTCCCAGTTTAATCGCTGGGGCTCCGATCGGTAACCATGGCAACCAGGACGCTACTGCAGCCCTGGTTGCCATGGTATCTTAGCAATAGTACAATAGTAAAAGATTCATACTTACCTGGGAGCTGTGATGTTTGTGTCCGGCCGGGAGCTCCACCTACTGGTAAGTGACAGCAATGCGCCGCACAGACCTGTCACTTACCAGTAGGAGGAGCTCCCGGCCGAACACAGACATCGCAGCTCCCAGGTAAGTATGAATCTTTTACTATTGTACTATTGCTAAGTAACCATGGCAACCAGGGCTACAGTAGCGTCCTGGTTGCCATGGTTACCGATCGGAGCCCAAGCAATTAAACTGGGACTCCGATCGGAATTCCGCTGCCACCAATGATGGGGGGGGAGATGGTAGGCCGCACACTGGCCACCACCAATGTTGTCCTGAGTACGGCGATACCACATGTGTGACACTTTTTTGCTGCCAAGGTGGGCAAAGGGGTGCATATTCCAAAGTGCACCTTTCGGATTTCACCGGTCATTTCTTACACATTTTGATTGCAAAGTTCTTCTCACACATTTGGGCCCCTAAATTGCCAGGGCAGTATAACTACCCCACAAGTGACCCCATTTTGGAAAGAAGACACCCCAAGGTATTCTGTGAGGGGCATGGCGAGTTCCTAGAATTTTTTATTTTTTGTCGCAAGTTAGTGGAATATGAGACTTTGTAAGAAAAAAATAAAAATAAAAAATCATCATCATTTTCCGCTAACTTGTGACAAAAAATAAAAAGTTCTATGAACTCACTATGCCCATCAGCGAATACCTTAGGGTGTCTACTTTCCGAAATGGGGTCATTTGTGGGGTAGTTATACTGTTTGGGCATTGTAGAACCTCAGGAAACATGACAGGTGCTCAGAAAATCAGAGCCGTTTCAAAAAGCGGAAATTCACATTTTTGTACCATAGTTTGTAAATGCTATAACTTTTACCCAAACCATTTTTTTTTTTTGCCCAAACATTTTTTTTTTATCAAAGACATGTAGAACTATAAATTTAGCGAAAAATTTATATATGGATGTCGTTTTTTTTGCAAAATTTCACAGCTGAAAGTGAAAAATGTCATTTTTTTGCAAAAAAATCGTTATATTTTGATTAATAACAAAAAAAGTAAAAATGTCAGCAGCAATAAAATACCACCAAATGAAAGCTCCATTAGTGAGAAGAAAAGGAGGTAAAATTCATTTGGGTGGTAAGTTGCATGACCGAGCGATAAACGGTGAAAGGAGTGTAGTGCCGAAGTGTAAAAAGTGGCCTGGTCATGAAGGGGGTTTCACCTAGCGGGGCTGAAGTGGTTAAAAGAATCTAAAGATCCGACTTAGGCCTCATGCACACGACAGTATTTTTTCACGGTCCGCAGGTCCGTGATCCGTGACTGTTTTTTCGTCCGTGGGTCTTCCTTGATTTTTGGAGGATCCACGGACATGAAAAAAAAGTCCGACTGGCCGTGCGGAGCCAAACGGATCCGTCCTGAATTACAATGCAAGTCAATGGGGACGGATCCGTTTGACGTTGACACAATATGGTGCCATTTCAAACGGTTCCGTCCCCCATTGACTTTTAATGTAAAGTCTGGAGTCCCTTTTATACCATCTGATCGGAGTTTTCTCCAATCCGATGGTATATTTTAACTTGAAGCGTCCCCATCACCATGGGAACGCCTCTATGTTAGAATATACTGTCGGATATGAGTTACATCGTGAAAACTCATTTCCGACAGTATATTCTAACACAGAGGCGTTCCCATGGTGATGGGGACGCTTCTAGTTGGAATATACTACAAACTGTGTACATGACTGCCCCCTGCTGCCTGGCAGCACCCGATCTCTTACAGGGGGCCGTGATCAGCACAATAAACCCCTCAGGTGCCGCACCTGAAGGGGTTAATTGTACTATCATATCCCCCTGTAAGAGATCAGGGCTGCCAGGCAGCAGACCCCCCCCCCAGTTTGAATATCATTGGTGGCCAGTGCGGCCCCCCCTCCCTCCATCTATTGTAATAATTTGTTGGTGGCACAGTGTGCGCCCCCCCATTCCTCCCTGTATTGTAATAATTATTCGTTGGTGGCACAGTGTGCGCCCCCCGCTTCCTCCCTGTATTGTACTAATTATTCGTTGGTGGCACAGTGTGCGCCCCCCGCCCCCCCCCCTTCCTCCCTGTATTGTAATAATTATTTGTTGGTGGCACAGTGTGCGCCCCCCCTTCCTCCCTGTATTGTAATAATTATTCGTTGGTGGCACAGTGTGCGCCCCCCCTTCCTCCCTGTATTGTAATAATTATTCGTTGGTGGCACAGTGTGCGCCCCCCATCGCCCCCCCCCCCCTTCCTCCCTGTATTGTAATAATTATTCGGAAAAAAGAGAAAAAAAAAAAATCATCATATTCCACTAACTTGCGACAAAAAATAAAAAATTCTAGGAACTCGCCATGCCCCTCACGGAATACCTTGGGGTGTCTTCTTTCCAAAATGGGGTCACTTGTGGCGTAGTTATACTGCCCTGGCAATTTAGGGGCCCATATGTGTGAGAAGTACTTTGCAATCAAAATCTGTAAAAAATGACCGGTGAAATACGAAAGGTGCACTTTGGAATATGCGCCCCTTTGCCCACCTTGGCATCAAAAAAGTGTCACACATCTGGTATCGCCGTACTCAGGAGAAGTTGGGGAATGTGTTTTGGGGTGTCATTTTACATATACCCATGCTGGGTGAGAGAAATATCTTGGCAAACGACAACTTTTCCCATTTTTTTATACAAAGTTGGCATTTGACCAAGATATTTTTCTCACCCAGCATGGGTATATGTAAAATGACACCCCAAAACACATTCCCCAACTTCTTCTGAGTACGGCGATACCAGATGTGTCACACTTTTTTGCAGCCTAGATGCGCAAAGGGGCCCAAATTCCTTTTAGGAGGGCATTTTTAGACATTTGGATCCCAGACTTCTTCTCACGCTTTAGGGCCCCTAAAAAGCCAGGGCAGTATAAATACCCCACATGTGACCCCACTTTGGAAAGAAGACACCCCAAGGTATCCAATGAGGGGCCTGGCAAGTTCATAGAATTTTTTTTTTTTCGCATAAGTTAGCGGAAATTGATTTTTTTTTGTTTTTTCTCACAAAGTCTCACTTTCCGCTAACTTAGGACAAAAATTTCAATCTTTCATGGACTCAATATGCCCCTCAGCAAATACCTTGGGGTGTCTTCTTTCCAAAATGGGGTCAGTTGTGGGGTGTTTGTACTGCCCTGGCATTTGAGGGTCTCCGCAATCATTACATGTATGGCCAGCATTAGGAGTTTCTGCTATTCTCCTTATATTGAGCATACAGGTAATGAGATTTTTTTTTCCGTTCAGCCTCTGGGCTGAAAGAAAAAAATGAACGGCACAGATTTCTTCATTCGCATCGATCAATGTGGATGAAAAAATCTCTGCCAAAAAAAAAAAATGGAGGGGAAAGGCGTCTGCCAGGACATAGGAGCTCCGCCCTACATCCATACCCACTTAGCTCGTATGCCCTGGCAAACCAGATTTCTCCATTCGCATCAATCGATGTGGATGAATAAATCATTGCCGGGATTTTTTTTTTTTGATATATATATATATATACAAAATGCTTGCCAAAGCATAGGAACGCCGCCTCCTCCTCAGCTCGTATGCCTTGGCAAACGTATCTGTCACTGCAGAGGAGAAAATCCCGTCTTGCAGCGCCGCATACACCGACTTGTGTGTAATCTGACAGCAGCGCAATGCTTCTGTCAGAATGCACATCGGTGCTGCAGCTAGTAGATCGGTTGGTCCACCTGGAAGGTAAAAAGACAAAAAAAAAAAAAAAAAGAAAAAACCAGGCCACAACGCAATAATTTTATTAACTTTGGAACAGAACATGTAACTTTAACTTTTGGAACTAAACATTAACCTGTTTGCTTACCTGTTTTTTTTTTGTTTTTTTTTTTTGTTTTTTTACCTTTATAGAACAAACCTCTCCTTCCCCATGGGTCAATGTGCAAAGCGCAAATCGCCCAAAGATGTGGCGAAGTGCGTTATGCACTTTGTCCCATGTGAAAGGAGACGTTTGCAGCAGCTGTGAGTGAATGGGCCCTAATAGCCCTGTGTGCCTATCCTGGTGAGATGTGATCCCTATGCTAGGTGTACCTGTGTGTGGTACTTTCGGAAACACTCCCCTAAGCATAGGGCAGGGTGGTCGGGACAGTCAGGACAGAAATAACGGGTGTCACGCCTTATTCCACTCCTGCTACAGACACGACATTTTTTTGGGGGTGGCGGTCGGTTTGAGGTACCAGCAACGACACTGGGGAAGTGTCGCTCGTGTAGACGGCTAACTACACTGGTGGATGGGGCCACGGAACCTCCTGGATACAGGAGGTTCGCGGTGATCTCTTCCTGAAATTTGAGGAAGGATCCAGTTCTCCCAGCCTTACTGTAGAGAACAAAACTATTGTACAGAGCCAATTGAATTAAATATACAGACACCTTCTTATACCAGCGTCTGGTGCGTCGGGAAACTAAATACGGAGCCAACATCTGGTCATTGAAGTCGACCCCTCCCATGTGGAGGTTATAGTCGTGGACTGAGAGGGGCTTTTCAATGACACGGGTTGCTCGCTCAATTTGGATTGTCGTGTCTGCGTGAATGGAGGAGAGCATGTAAACGTCACGCTTGTCTCTCCATTTCACCGCGAGCAGTTCTTCGTTACACAGTGCGTCCCTCTGCCCCCTTGCAAGACGGGTGGTAACGAGCCGTTGGGGGAAGCCCGCGCGACTTGTTCGCGCGGTACCACAGGCGCCAATCCGTTCTAGAAACAAATGCCTAAAGAGGGCCACACTTGTGTAAAAATTGTCCACATAAAGATGGTACCCCTTGCCGAATAAGGGTGACACCAAGTCCCAAACTGTCTTCCCACTGCTCCCCAGGTAGTCAGGGCAACCGACCGGCTCCAGGGTCTGATCTTTTCCCTCATAGACCCGAAATTTGTGGGTATAGCCTGTGGCCCTTTCACAGAGCTTATACAATTTGACCCCATACCGGGCGCGCTTGCTTGGGATGTATTGTTTGAAGCCAAGGCGCCCGGTAAAATGTATTAGGGACTCGTCTATGCAGATGTTTTGCTCAGGGGTATACAAATCTGCAAATTTCTGGTTGAAATGGTCTATGAGGGGCCGAATTTTGTGGAGCCGGTCAAAAGCAGGGTGGCCCCTGGGACGGGAGGCGGTGTTGTCGCTAAAGTGCAGGAAACGCAGGATGACCTCAAATCGTGTCCTGGACATAGCAGCAGAGAACATGGGCATGTGATGAATTGGGTTCGTGGACCAATATGACCGCAATTCATGTTTTTTTGTCAGGCCCATGTTGAGGAGGAGGCCCAGAAAAGTTTTAATTTCGGAAACTTGGACTGGTTTCCACCGGAAAGGCTGGGCATAAAAGCTTTCCGGGTTAGCGGTGATAAATTGTGTGGCATACCGGTTTGTCTCTGCCACGACTAAGTCTAAAAGCTCCGCAGTCAAGAACAGCTCAAAAAATCCCAGGGCCGAACCGATCTGAGCCGTCTCAACCCGAACTCCAGACTGGGCGGTGAAAGGGAAAACTACGGGTGCGGCTGAAGTTGGGGACTGCCAATCAGGGTTTGCCAGCACCTCTGGGATTCTAGGGGCTCTACGGGCACGTCTTTGCGGTGGCTGCGACGGGGTCACTACTGCACGTGCCACCGTACCAGCTTCAACTGCCCTTCTGGTGCTCGCTACTTCACCAGGTTGTACGGCAGTGCTGGTACTAGGTCCAGGAAGGGCTGGGCTGCTGGTGTATGCCTCACCACGTAATCCGACAGCACCAGCCCCACTCTGCTGCTCTTAAAGCGGATCCTGCGCAACCTGCGGTCTAGCGACACGGGGCCGGGTACGCCTGGTGCTATCAGGGACCTCAGCCTCCTCGTCCGAACTTTGGGTCAGAGAGCCACTGCTTTCTACAGGTTCGTATTCTGACCCGCTGGATTCATCAGATGAGGGTTCCCACTCCTCATCCGACTGGGTCAGAAGCCTGTAGGCCTCTTCAGAGGAATACCCCCTGTTGGCACATGTGGGCAACTAAATTTAGGGGTATTCCCTGAGACTACCCAAGAAAAAAAAAGCAAGCCTATCTTACAAAGGGGAGGCTAGCGAAGTACCGGAGGCTGCTGCGGTTGATAAAAAATATCAAAACTGATTTTTTTATCGCCGCAGTGCGTGTAAAGTGAATGTGCAGTGATCAAAAAAAAAAAAATTTTTTGTCACTGCGGTGGGGCGGGTGTGGGCGAACGCACGTGTGGGCGACCGATCAGGCCTGATCGGGCAAACACTGCGTTTTGGGTGGAGGGCGAACTAAAGTGACACTAGTACTATTATAGATCTGACCGTGATCAGTTTTGATCACTTTCAGATACTATAAAAGTACAAATGCTGATTAGCGATACGCTAATCAGCGAATAACGGACTGCGGTGCGGTGGGCTGGGCGCTAACTGATCGCTAACTACCTAACCAAGGGACCTAAACTATACCTAAAACCTAACGGTCAATAACAGTGAAAAAAAAAAGTGACAGTTTGCACTGATCACTTTTTTCCTTTCACTAGTGATTGACAGGGGGGGATAAAAGGGGTGATCAAAGGGTTAATTGGGGTGATCTGGGGGCTAAATGTGGTGTGGTGGGTACTCACAGTAAAGATGTGCTCCTCTGCTCCTCTGCTGGAACCAACCGACCAAAAGAAGGAGCAGAGGAGCACAGCAGCCATATAACCCCATCATATTTACTAATATGTGGGGTTATATGGCTGCTGATTGGATTTTTTAAAAATCAGCAGCCTGCCAGCCAATGATCGTGGCCGGCAGGCTGCTGACGAAATAGTCTTCTGCGAAATGCCGGCCCGCGATGCGCATGCGCGGGCCGGCTGTGACGTAATCTCGCGTCTCGCGAGAGGACGCGCCGATGCGTCCAGGAGGAACTAAACAACCACCTCCCGGACGCATCGGTGCGTACAGCGGTCGGGAGGTGGTTAACCTGAGACTCATTCGATTCTTAGACTCCCTGTACTTGTGTCAGTGACTCAGAGCTGCTAGTGCTTGCATTGCCTCAGCTCTGATTGGTTGGTGGGCGGGGAGGGGAGGGGCTGGCAGAAGCAGCTTCCACTCTAGGATCAGATTACACTCCTCCCGAGCCCCTCCCCTCCCTGCTGCCAGCGGCTCTGCTATTGTGTGCTAGGTCAGACTGAGCTGTTTCAGGCTCCTTTCACACCTGCGTTCAGGTGTCCGCTCGTGAGCTCCGTTTGAAGGGGCTCACAAGCGGCCCTGAACGCAGCCGTCTGGCCGTAATGCATTGTCAGTGGAGGCGGAGCCACTGAGAATGCATCCGCCTGCCAGCGCTCAGCCTCCGCTCAGTGAGCGGACACCTGAACGCTGCAAGCAGCGTTCGGGTGTCCGCCTGGCCGTGCGGAGGCGAGCGGATCCGTTCCGACTTATAATGGAAGTCAATGGGGACGGATCCGCTTGAAGATGACACCATATGGCTCAATCTTCAAGCGGATCCGTCCCCCATTGGCTTTCAATGTAAAGTCTGAACGGATCCGCTCAGGCTACTTTCACACTTAGAAAATTTTTCTAAGTTATAATGCAGACGGATCCGTTCTGAACGGAGCCACCGTCTGCATTAATATGAGCGGATCCGTTCAGAGCGGATCCGATCGAACGCTAGTGTGAAAGTAGCCTCACTCGGATGAGCTCAGTCAGAGGAATCTACTCCTCCGGTTCAGTGAACTGAATCGATTCAAATGAACGATTCGTTCATGAACCGGACATCACTAAAGGAATAATCAATTGCCCCCCTCTAGCGATGCAATAAAGTTCAACTCAAGTCACTGACAAATGGGAGGGGGGGGGGGAATTATTATTATTAAATTTTTTATTGGAACTGTCCGGGCCCCCCCCAGGGTCCGGGCCCCTTACTGGGGTATTGGCTGTACCCCCCTGATGGCGGCCCTGAGTGCAGCACTAAATACTGCCCCAGCAGAACCAGATACCACAGAGCCGCACCACCGCTAGGACCCTCACCTACAATGAGAACTGAGCCGTAAAATGAACACCCTTTATTCATTTCTATGGGGCCGCCGAAAATAGCCAAGCACTGGCTCGGCTATTGCCGTCTGCCCCATTGAAATGAATGGGAGCATGGGCCTCGCAATTCGTGGTGCGCTCCCATTCACTTCTATGGGAGCAGCACTTGGTGGTGGACGGACCCTGGGAAATCCAGGGGTCCTCCAGCCACAGCGCTTCCCGCTTCGTTCTTGCTGGGACCCGCACCTATCAGAAAATGGGGGCATATCCTAGTGATATGCCCCCATTGTCTGAGATTGGAATACCCCTTTAATGCTGAGAGCATCAGAGCTTTATGTAGCCCACCAAGAGGAGGGCTTGGGTGGCCCATTGGGCATCGGCCTATTGGAAAATTTCCCTGTAGGGTCAAAGGCCAGTCCACCGATGCCAGGAGTGAAAGAGGTTATTCAAAACTAAGGTGTGTTAACAGACCTTTTCAGAGTGGCTTGACTGATGGTGTGGTTCATATTTACCTGCTCCCGTGACCCAGTGCCGTTTGTTCCGCATGAATCTCACCACTCTGAAGAGGTCTCTTAATAAAACCTTAGTTTTTTGGATAACCCCTTGAAGCCTACACAGAGATAAGCTATGATGGAAAGATTTTCACCTGTTCTGTGTTTTAGACCTGAATCTGGTTCTGGCTCACAATGATGTAAAACACTGACCAAAGCACTGACATTTGAGTAACCCCCCTCTGTGCTAGCGCCACCGCTCTCAGATGCCCGTGTACCACATTTGATCACCATAGGCCATATACCACTGGTCTAAGTAGTATATGGCACAAGACTGTTAAGGCCAGTGATTGGCTGCCTAGTAGCATTTGATATATGGTCCTGTCACCGCTGCAGTCATGTAAACAAAGCTCAGATTAGAGTCTTGCGTGTGTGCAGATTGAACAGGTTAGTATAGCTACTTCTATACCTCCCAACTGTCCGGATCCTGTGGGACAGTCCCGGATTTCAGTGGCTGTCCTGTGGTCCCGGAGAAGGGGAGGTATATCCCGCTCTCAGGCAGCTGTCTCTGCTTGTATAGGACGCAGAGACAGTTGCCTATAATGATGAAGCAGAGGGCCATCTGGTACCGGCTTCATCATTCCTCCCCCTGTTGCCGCTCCACACTGCTGGTCTGTGCAGGGGGCGGGGCCGGGAGTCAGCTGTGCTCCTCCTCCTACACAGACTAGAAGCTTCGTGTGTATCTTGCTGCTGGGGAGATCTCATCGGAGGAACCAGGTGAGTATGTAGAGTTTGTTTTTTCCTGTGAAGGGGGCATATACCTGGGTATAATACTGTGAGGGGTCACATAACTGGGCATATTACTATGAGCGGGTACATAACTGGGCATATTACTGTGAGGTGGCATATATCTTTGCATAAGTACTGTGAGGAGACACATATCTGGACATAACTACTGTGAGGGGCACATATGTGGGAACAACTCCTGTGAGGGGGCACATATCTAGTATAACTACTGTTAGGGGGCACATATGTGGGCATAACTACCGAGGGGGCGCATATCTGGTATGACTACAGTGAGGGGGAACACATCTGGACATAATACTGTGAAAGGGGCACACATCTGGACATAACTACTGTGAGGGGACACATATCTGGGCATCCCTATTGTGAGGAGGCACATATCTGGGCATTGCTACTGTGAGCGGACACATATCTGAGCATAACTACTGTAAGGGCACAAATCTGTCATAACGACTGTAAAGGAGACACATATCTGGGCATAACCTGTAAAGGGGGCACAATGTGGGCATAAATACTGTGTGGTGGCATAAAAGGATAATAATTTCTATGTGGGGGCATATAAGGGACTAGGAGGGATTAGGTGTATAGTTATGTTTTGGGTGGAGTTAGGAGTAGTGGCCTAGTGCTGAAGAAAATTTGCCGCGGCATGCAAAGCGCGCCGCACATAGTCTCCCTCTTCCTTCTTTTCAAAAGTTGGGAGGTATGTACTTCTATTTTCTTTTTGCATCAAACAACCCCTTTAAATAAGTTTTTCAAACTTGGCATGTCTACTTCCTCAGTGCTCCAGCACCCTCCAGAGTACCATAGATAACGGCCACTCTGTAACAGCACATCCACAGTACTGGGAGTAACAGCCACACTATAACAACACCATCCACAGTACTGGGAGTAACAGCCACACTACAACAACACCATCCACAGTACTGGGAGTAACAGCCACACTACAACAACACCATCCACAGTACTGGGAGTAACAGCCACACTACAACAACACCATCCATAGTACTGGGAGTAACAGCCACACTATAACAACACCATCCACAGTACTGGGAGTAACAGCCACACTATAGCCAAACCATCCACAGTACTGGGAGTACCAGCCACACTACAACAATACCATCCACAGTACTGGGAGTAACAGCCACACTATAACAACACCATCCACAGTACTGGGAGTAACAGCCACACTACAACAACACCATCCACAGTACTGGGAGTAACAGCCACACTACAACAGCACCATCCACAGTACTAGGAGTAACAGCCACACTATAACAACACCATTAACATCCGCACTATAACAACACCATCCACAGTACTTGGAGTAACGGCTGCACAGTCTCAGCACCATCCTTAGGGGCAATCACTCAGAAACAGCTGTCAGCAAATAGGTGCTAGCTTACTTAATATCTAAATCATGTCTCAAGGTCTATTTAAAGGGTTGACTTATGGGATAGCTGTCTTACATCTGGTGGCGTTAGAGGTTGTTAAGAGGTCATTTGTATCCCTTTCTTCCTAGTACTAGGAGAAACATCCACAGTACTTAGAGTAGCAGCCACACTCCCTGACCACAGTGCACATTGAGAGGAGTAATAGCCACACTATAACAACACTATCCACAATGATAGCAGTAACAGCTGCAGTACCTCAACACCATATACAGTATTAGGGCTCATGCACATGACCGTGTTTTGACCTATTCACTCCAATGGGGCTGCACAAGCTGCGGACAGCACATCGTGTCCCATATGTATCTGTATGGCCGTTCCGTGGCACTCACAAAAAATTACAGACAAAGATAATACTGTTCTATAGAGGGCAGAACGGTCCTTAACAGCGATTTCCACAAGGGTGTTGTTGAAATCACTGTTAAGGAGACGGGGTACTGTGGAGGTCACTAATAAAGGGGCGGCCATTGTGGAGGTCACTGTTAAAGGGACGGGTCGCTGTGGAGGTCACTGTTAAGGGGACAGGATGCTGTGGAGGTCACTGTTAAAAGGGTGAGCACTTTGGAGGTCTCTGTTAAGGGGGCAGGTAATGGCAGAGGTCACAGTTAAGGGGACGGTCAGTGTTAAGGGGCGGAGTGCTGTAGAGGTGGGGTGTTGTGGAGGTCACATTTTAAGGGAAAGGAGTGTAAATCACTGTTAAGGAGAAGAGGTACTAATAAAAGGGGGGCCACTGTGGAGGTCACTGTTAAAGGGTAAGGCGCTGTGGATGTTACTGTTAAGGGGTCAGGCCGCTGTGGAGGTAAATGTTAAATTGTTGGACACTGTGGAGGTCACTGTTAAGGGAGAAGGGGACTGTAGAGGCCACTATTAAAGGGGCAGCGGGGTACTGTGAGGTCACTGTTAAGGCAGCTGGTGTCACAGTCCCTCCTGTGAGAGAGGTGAGAAGATCAGATAGACTTGCTGCACGTGAGGCTATCTGACGGGTCTCTCTGTTTTCCTCTGTGTATGTCGTTGTTTGGCAGGATCTCACCTCTCCTCAGGTGCTGCTCAGGCACAACAGTTATCAGTGATGAGGCTCTATTTAGATCCGCCTCACACTGCTGACCATGTGGTTGATAGTTTCTGCTTGTAGTTGCTAGTGCTGGTTTTAGGGCTGCAACGATTAATTGACGTTATCGATAATATTCGATAACGGGATTCATTGTCGACGAATCCGGTTATCGAATAATCGTCCGATTCGTTGCTGAGCGGGTGGTCAGGCGCTATGCCTGCGGGTCCTTGAACTTGGAAATCAACGCATCTCTATTACCTTACAATGAAGCTCCAGTAACAGGCAGAGCGGGCGGCGGCGTAATGTCACTCACTCACATGACGTGCCTGCTTCATTCATAAAGTGGGTGGAGCAGGCGCGTCACGTGAGTGACGTTACGCCGCCACCCGCTCTGCCTGTTACCGGAGCTTCATTGTAAGGTAATAAAGATGCGCTGAGTAAAAGTTACTGCCAGAATAGTCTACTGCTGTGAGCGGCGGGGCCAGGGCTGTTATGGGGAGGGGGATCTGTGAATGGCACTGCTATGTGGAGGGGGATCTGTGGATGGCACTGCTATGTGGAGGGGGATCTGTGGATGGCACTGCTATGTGGAGGGGGATCTGTGGATGGCACTGCTATGTGGAGGGAGATCTGTGAATGGCACTGCTATGTGGAAGGGAATCTGTGGATGGCACTGCTATGTGGAGGGGGATCTGTGGATGGCACTGCTATGTAAAGGGGGATCTGTGGATGGCACTGATATGTGGAGGGGATCTGTGGATAGCACTGCTATGTGGAGGGGGATCTGTGGATGGCACTGCTATGTGGAGGGGGATCTGTGAATGGCACTGCTATGTGGAGGGGGATCTGTGGATGGCACTGCTATGTGGAGGGGGATCTGTGAATGGCCCTGCTATGTGGAGGGGGATCTGTGGATGGCACTGCTATGTAAAGGGGGATCTGTGGATGGCACTGATATGTGGAGGGGGGTCTGTGGATGGCACTGCTATATGGAGGGGGATCTGTGGATGGCACTGCTATGTGGAGAGGGATCTGTGGATGGCACTGCTATGTGGAGAGGGATCTGTGGATGGCACTGCTATGTGGAGGGGGATCTGTGGATGGCACTGCTATGTGGAGGGGGATCTGTGGATGGCACTGCTATGTGGAGGGGGATCTGTGGATGGCACTGATATGTGGAGGGGGATCTGTGCAATCAGATTGTTGTTATCTTCTAGTGTTGTGTGTTCCCCAATTCTGTGTATAGGGAATAACTTTAGAACTTGGGACAACCGTTTTAAGTAAAAGTTATTATTTTTACATCAACGTAGCTGTATGAGCTAGTTTTTTCTGCAAGATTACTTTTTTTTTAGGTGATATTTTTCAATACACATAAGTGGAAATGCAGACAAAAAAAGCTA
Organism: Bufo gargarizans; assembly: GCF_014858855.1. Taxonomy (NCBI): domain Eukaryota; kingdom Metazoa; phylum Chordata; class Amphibia; order Anura; family Bufonidae; genus Bufo; species Bufo gargarizans. The sequence continues at coordinate 159,953,092 of NC_058086.1, forward strand.
CTATATAATTTTTTTGTTCCATTTTCTGATCACTGGTAATATTTTTACTTTATAGTACTGGTTGTTATGGGAATACCAAATATGTCTGTTTTTCCCCGGCGCCTCCACAGCGGCACTCCAGGAGGGTGTCCCCGCCTCCCCAGGACAGGAAACAACATAGAAGCTCAATCTTAAAAGGCCCCCTCCCCTTACCTGCTTCAGTTTGTTGTTTCCTGTCCTCGGGATTGCATGGAAGCCGCTCCTGCTATGTCAGGAGTTCATGGATCGCACGGCCTAGATAATATTGCCCCATTCGGGAAGGCCGTGCAGAGGTCGGAGGTCTGGATCATTCCCTGTCCCCGTTCCTTTGGCGTAAGTCCTTCCATGAAGGTAGCCCCGGGCTTCCGTTCCCCTGCTTACTCATCGCGAGAACGAGGGATTGCGCGCATGCGCACAGGCTGGAAGTTCCGTTGCCAGGCCTCGGTGTCACTTCCGGTGGCGGGTGTCGTCAGAGTACTGGCGGATAGGAGGCCAGGAGAATGAAGTACGGCATTCCAGCATCGCTGAGTGCCTAGCACAGGGATGGGCAAACTGCGGCTCTCCAGCTGTTGTAAAACTACAACTCCCAGTATGCCCAGTCTGCCTACAGCTATAAGCCTACAGCAGGGCATGATGGGATTTGTAGTTTTACAACAGCTGGAGAGCCGCAGTTTGCCCATCCCTGTTCTAGCATGTCGGCTCCCCTAGAAGCTCCCTGCTGAAGGGGGGGGAGCACATTATTATTTCTCTCACTGGTGTGGTGCTGGTGTTTTTAAAAGAGTCTCCCTTGTTAAAATAGTTTCTGAGGAGTCACCCTCTTTCCTTAAATCTATCAGAGGCATGATTAAAGGGGTTATCCCATCATAATGATCACTGTTAAATCTGGTAATGATTTGACAGTGATCATTTTTGTAAATATATTTGATTAAGCCATTCCCACCGTTTAGGAGAAAATTAATCCCCACTTACCTCATTGTTCTCCGGAATCCCAGTGGCCGCGCTTGCACAGAAGACTCCTTATTTTCTCCCGGCCGGGCCGCTCGCTGTCCTGAACGCGCAAGCCGCCGCGCATGCGCGATGGTGACTTCTTCCTGGCCAGAATAGTACAGAGCCGCGCACGCTGGCTCTGTACTATACTGGCCAGGAATAAGTCACCATGGCACATGCGCGGCGACATGCGCGTTCAGTCCAGCGCGTGGCCCGGCCGGGAGAAATTTCAATCAAGATGAAGCCCGCCCCAAGCCAGAATCCAGGAAGTGAACGGCGCGCTGGCAGCAGCTATGAAAATGCAAAGTGGGATAACCCCTTTAAGGAAGAGGTTAAATCAGTGATTGACACAAGGCTACCGCCGTGTTCTCCTCAGCCCTCTACCTCACAAAGATCACAGATGTCGGACCTTCAGTTGGAGCCTGACTCTAAAGAGAGAGAGATATTATCACTCGGAGAATCTGAATCCTCTGATGATGAATCAGGGAAGCCCCTTTGTAGCACAGAGGATACGGAAAAGTTATTAAAAACTATCAGAGCTACGATGAAAATTGAGGAAGTTAAAGAGCCTCAGTCCATCCAGGACAGAATGTTCCAGGGGCTGGGAGAGAAGAAAAGGAAGGTATTTCCCGTACATAATAACATTAAAATGTTGATTAATAAAGAATAGAAAGATCCGGAGAAAAATAATGTAATTCCCACTTCCTTTAAGAGGAAATATCCATTCAGCACTGTGGGACAAAACTCCTAAGATTGATGCGCCTGTCACCCGCATATCTAAGAAAACGTCTCTCCCATTTGAAGACATGGGCCTTTTAAAAGATCCTATGGATAAGAAATGCAAAGGTCTTTTAAAACGGGCAAGGGAAACAAACACAGCCATGCTAAGACCCAGTATAGCTGCCACCTGTACCTCAAAATCCCTGTCAGTCTGGTTAACACAGCTTGAAGACCACTTGGCGGCAGGGACGCCAAGGGAAGAGATCCTAGCCTCAATACCCACCTTAAAGCAGGCTTGTAACTTCTTGTCGGATGCATCCGCAGACCTGGTGAAACTCTCTGCCAGATTCTCAGCCCTCTCCAATTCAACAAGTAGAACTATATGGCTCAGATCTTGGTCCGGTGATGCCAGTTCGAAAAGTCAGCTATGCTCTATTCCGTGTGAGGGGGATAGGCTGTTCGGGTCAGTCCTTTAAGACATCTTGGATAAAGCATCAGACAAGAAAAAGGATTACCTTCGCAGTAAAAATTCTATCAGCAGCGCCGATCCTTTAGAAATCAAAGGAAAGCTAAACCAGACCAGAAAAGGAAAGACAGTACTGGAAGATGGCAATCCTCCAGAAGAAGCGGGAAGGGGTTTCTATTCAACCCTGAATCCACTTCAAAACCTGGCCAATGACGCCAGGCTTCAAGTAGGTGGAACGTTAAAAATGTTCTCTATGGCCTGGGAAGAGATTTCATCCTCCCCATGGGTTATAAATACCATAAGCATGGGGTACAAAGTAGAATTCGACACGCCTCCACCGGATTTTTTTCACCGTCAACAGGCCATTAAAAAGATCAGAAAAACAGCAAGCCTTAGAGATAGAAATATCTCTCCTAAAAAAGGCGTAATTGTTCCAGTCACAAGATACCAGGAAGGGCGAGGGTTTTATTCTCCCATATTCCTTATTCAAAAGCCAAACAAGTCCTTCAGACTAATCAATTTAAGGAAACTAAACAAATATGTGACCTACAAAAGATTCAAAATGGAATCGATCAGATCCACAGTGAATCTCCTATCTCACAACTGTTACATGGTAACTATAGACCTCTCGGACGCGTATTACCACGTTCCCATACACAAAGCATACCAAAGGTACCTCAGGATTGCAATACTCCTAGGAGGTCAGGAGTACCACTTTCAGTTCCAGGAACTCCCTTTCGGGTTGTCATCAGACTCAAGAATATTTTGGGAAATTATGGCCAAGGTGACAGGATATTTACATCTCCAGGGAATAATAGTGGTCCCATATTTAGACGACCTTTTGATAGCAGGTTCATCTCTTCAGGACCCCCAGGGGCATCTGAAGACGTTGCAAAAAAAGCTGGTCGAGTTAGGCTGGCTAATAAATACCCATAAATCAGACCTGGTTCCCAGTCAGCACAAGAAATTCTTAGGAATCCTGCTAGATTCGCACAACTTTATGTTCTTTTTACCTCCAGAAAAGCAGATGGTGGTAAGTCAAAAAATCTCCTAATTCTGCGAATCCAGAAGAGTGGCCATCAGGGACATCATGAGACTGTTGGGACATCTAACATCCACTATATCTGCAGTCCGATGGGCCCAGCATCATACAAGGACACTGCAAAGGTTCCTTCTGAAATCCTGGGTGTCACCGCCACTTCTGTGAAAAGGTCTGACAGACGTCCTTTTCTACCTCTTGCATGATGTTATTTGTTTTGGTTTCACTTTGTCATCTCATTTCCTTCTCCCAGGTGTCACCTATTTAGACTAATCCTCTTTCCTTTATATTCCCTCCCATACTGCCTCACTTTGTGGTTTATACTACTTCCTGGATTGAAGTGTTCACTGCTGGAGACTTCTGTCGCTGCTTGTTCAGATAAGTCCTTTCATGTATTGTGTTTCCTTGCTGGCTTGATTCTAGGTGACCCTAACTACCTCCATATTAAGTGCAGGGAGCCGGTGGTTGTGTCTCCTCACTATTATAGGGTTTTCAGGTGTCACACAGTCTAGGTACGTGGGCATGCAATTGTCTACCTCTGAGACCCTTGTGCTGCTTAGCAGTCAGGGTGAGCTCTTAGGGTTTTATAGGGGTCACCTTTATGCTCATTAGTTTGGGATCAAGCCAGTCGGATGTTTATTCATAACTTCCAGCTATCTGCAACATCATCCGTGACACTGGGACGGAAATCTGAATTCTCTAAACAGGAGGGTGAAAATTCCAGAAAAAGTGAAGATGTCTCTCTTCTGGTGGAAGATAAAGAAAAATCTCCAAAGAGGAGTTTTTTGGCGACCGGCAGATCAGATCGTTATAACAGACACCAGCAGCTGAGGATGGAGAGGCCACACAGGAAATCAGGTGGTCCAGGGCACCTGGAGCCCAGGGATGTCTGCTGCCTTTTCGAACATGAGAGAACTGGCGGCAGTCTTGAAGGTACTTATGTGTCTTCATCCATCTGTAAAATCCCATCACATAAGGATATTGTCCGACAACGCTACCACAGTAGCCTACTTAAATCGTCAGGGGGGTACAAGAAGCAGAGAACTACAACAACTGTCAGAGAAGATTTTCGGTTGGGCAGAGAAAAATATAAAATCCCTGGTAGCTTCCATCTAAAGGGTGAGGAAAACAGAGTGGCGGATTATCTCAGCAGAGTAGATCTAAGAGTGGGAGAGTGGTCATTGGATCCCAACATGTTCAGACAGATATCTCTCAGATGGGGGTTACCAAAAGTGGATCTCTTCGCAAATCAGAAGAACAAATAACTTGATTTATTCGGTCCCCTCTCCAGCAGGGATCAGCCACTAAGGGTGGATGCCCTGTCATGTCCGTGGCCAAAGGATGTCCTGTATGCTTTTCCCCCTTACAGTATAATTCCAAAGTTATTAGTAAAGGCAATGAAGGAAGAGGCACAGTTAATACTGATTGCACCCTTTTGGCCGAAAAGATCCTTGTTTCCCCTCCTCTACAATCTGTCGGCGGGTCAATTCTGGTCTCTCCCATCGTATCTGGGACTACTACGTCAGGGTTCGGTGTTCCATCCAGATGTAGCGACACTACATTTAACAGTATGTGCTGACTGACCCCCTTTTTGGTTTTTCTTTACAGTCTGTATTGGAGGTGTGGCTGCCTCCTCAGTCATGCACTCCTGACCACCCTGTCTGCTCCACAGGCTGATTTTAATTAGTGTTAGTACATAGTCAGGCCTGCTCCCCCTCATTCACTGAAGCCATGGCACCAGGAGTGGGACTCTCACTCCTTGGTAGCTGTTTGGCGCCGGTGGTGTTGTGGAGTGGGCCTGCTGTGTAACCTGCACTCCCTGAAGTATATGGTAGCCGTCATGGCACCTAACAGGTAGTATTCAATGCAGGAATGTGGAACCTACACTCCCTGAAGTGTATGGTAGCCGTCATGGCACCTAACAGGTAGAATTTAGCGTAGGAACCCGTCTAACAGAGATCGCCTTGACGCTCGGCAGACGGGCTCAAATAATTTTGTACAAAACGATTTGCCAAGTATCTCGCACTTATAGTGTAGCACTTGTTATTATTATGCAATTTTGTACTTTATATTGCAGTTTATTGTCGCATTGCATGTTTCTGTCTTTTAATGTTGTTCCTTGCCATTGCAATGTGCTACTGCGGTTTGGTATGTGCTGACTGACCCCCTTTTTGGTTTTTCTTTGCAGTCTGTATTGGAGGTGTGGCTGCCTCCTCAGTCAAGCACTCCTGACCACCCTGTCTGCTCCACAGGCTGATTTTAATTAGTGTTAGTACATAGTCAGGCCTGCTCCCTCTCATTCACTGAAGCCATGGCACCAGGAGTGGGACTCTCACTCCTTGGTAGCTGTTTGGTGCCGGTGGTGTTGTGGAGTGGGCCTGCTGTGTAACCTGCACTCCCTGAAGTGTATGGTAGCCGTCATGGCACCTAACAGGTAGTATTCAATGCAGGAATGTGGAACCTACACTCCCTGAAGTGTATGGTAGCCATCATGGCACCTAACAAGTAGAATTTAGCGTAGGAACCCGTCTAACAGAGATCGCCTTGACGCTCGGCAGACGGGCTCAAATAATTTTGTACAAAACGATTTGCCAAGTATCTCGCACTTATAGTGTAGCACTTGTTATTATTATGCAATTTTGTACTTTATATTGCAGTTTATTGTCGCATTGCATGTTTCTTTCTTTGAACTGGTCCACTTAAAACAAAGGGGTCTATCGGAATCTGTAATATCTACTTTGCTTTGTAGTAAAAAGGACACTACCTCCCGGATCTACAGGAGAACATGGAAGGCATTTTTGGAGTTTGCAGGAGACCGACTGTACTGCAGCCAGGATCCCAATATTCCACTCATACTGGACTTTCTGCAGGCAGGTATTGACAAAGGTCTCAAGCCAAATACCCTCAAAGTGAAAGTCTCAGCATTGAGTAGTTTTCTCGAAGTAAAGCTGTCAGACTTGCTGTTGATAAAGCGGTTCATAAAAGGAGCATTGAGAAGATGCCCATTTGTCCATTCTACCATTCCTCCTTGAGATCTGAATCTAGTATTAGAAGTATTAATGGACGCACTTTTTGAGCCTTTGCAGGAGATCTCACTTAAACTCCAGACTTTAAAAAACACATTTTTACTAGCAATAACATCAGCTAGAAGAGTAGAGGAGATCTAGGTCTTCTCCTGCAGAGCACCCTATCTCACAGTGTTGGAAGTCAGTATTATCCTTAAACACACCCCGATGTTCCTACCTAAGGTGGCCTCAAAATTCCATCGCTAACAGGAGGTGTCGCTTCCATCCTTCTGTGAGAATCCAGGTTCTGCGTTAGAA